>NW_027260977.1:0-25000 GCF_045791955.1 Oncorhynchus clarkii lewisi
GGGGCCTGTTGCACAAAACTAGGATAAGGGATTAAGCCAGGATATCTTGGTGATCCTGGCTCAATTGATCCGTAATCCGGTTGCACTAAAGATGGATAGGGGGCAGGAGGATATGTTATGGTATAAATTACCATGGAGATTTATTCTGTGGAGCTAGCCTGCTCCAGACCAGGCTAAATTCCAGGATCTATTTAATCTCATCCCTAATGTCAGTCAGCAGTCACCACAAATGGAAACCAATAGTTATTTCACTGCTCACTATACATTGTTATCACATATAACTAGACCCACTGTTATTTAAACGTTTGTGATCATTAATTTCAATGATTTTGGATAAAAAATGATTTTTAGATGATGTTGCTATCATTAGATAATTTACAGTTTCCCATAGACTATAAGGCTATATATAAAATGCTAGAATATTAGGGCCACAGAGGGGAAAAAAACACAAGTCATAATATTGTAACCAGTTGTTTTAAAGGAGGACAGTTGTTAAAATGACAGATGTGGGGCATTTCGTGAAATTGTACTTCAGTATGGTTTCATAAACAAAGACATGCTGATGTGCCAGAATATTAAGTATCACATTGTCATAAGTATCAAAACTGTAAAAACAATATGTAGCTTTTCTGCAGAAAGAACCAGCCTCATAAATTTATGACTTTATCCTTTTTCTTCAGTGTGGCCCTAGTACTCTGTCATATAAACAAATACACATTCCATATGAATATAAAAACACAATGTGTAACATTATGTTCCTTTATTGAATAAGGACAAAACAAAGCAGGTAAACCATCAGCTCCTTTCAAAACTGAAGTCACAGTGACTCTACAAGATGGAAAGCACAGAATCTAAGCATATTATACAAAATGATACATATACAGACCTTTGAATGTGTATAACACACCCTGCATGTCTGCACACTAAAATAAATGCAGGACAAATCCATACACATCAACTGAACAGACAAATGAATGGATGCAGTAGCCTCCCTGCAGCCTTGTATTACACACAGTATACCGCACAAACATCATAAGAGGCCAAATTCGTCAAAAAACGAACCCAAAAAAACCCAAATTCCTCTGCCACCGCAGGACATATTTAACCAAAATTGAAAGCACACATACTAACTAAAATAATTCAACACATATTGGTCCCTCAGCAGCCGACCACTGTCGTCATCAGGGAAGATTGCCGGATTGTCCCAGTCCATGGCTGGTGGCACTCTGGGGGCCCTCTCCTTCCTCAGGCAGGCCACATTGTGAAGGACAGCACAAGCCACAGTAATATCACATGCCCTAACAGGGCTGACCCTTAATTTGTGAAGGCAGTGAAAGCGTGCCTTCAGGAGGCCAAAGGTCATTTCAACTCTGGCCCTGGTCCTGGCATGGGCATGGTTGTAGGCCTGCTGTGCTTCCTGGGGGTCTGTGAAAGGTGTCAGGAGAAAAGGCTGGCAGCCATACCCCCTGTCTCCCAGCAACACACCAGAGAATTCACCTGTCAACACAAAATCTCATCATTACTACCTCATAAACACAGTGATATTCTTGACACAGCCATGATGGTTATAAATAGGGGTTGTGTGGCTTACCTTGTGATAGGCACTGATAGATTTCAGAGGCCCGAAAGATTCTGGAGTCATGGACTGAGCCAGGCCATTTTGCCACAACATTGCTGATCACACAGTCAGCATTGCAGACCATCTGAAATCATAAGATGAGGAATATTACACCAATCAATGCACATCACTGGCAATGCAGAGTGTTCGTCAATGGACAATATCAAAAAGTTATGTTCACCTGAACATTAATGCTGTGAAAGGATTTCCTATTCACAAAATCGGCCTCATGGGCACCTGAGGGGGCTTTTATCCTTATGTGTGTGCAGTCCACTGCACCAATGACATTGGGGAAACCTGTCACACAAAGTAATGAGTATCCTACTATGTGTTAACAGTTGTCCTGTAATTTGTAGATCCTCTTACCTGCAATCCTATAGAACTCCTCTTTGATGTCACAGAGTCTTCTGTGGCCAGGGAAGGAGATGAAGACATCTGCTAATGCTTTGATAGCCAGACACACACTCCTTATTGTGCGGCAAATTGTGGCCTTGTTCAGCTGTTCTGCATCCCCCACTGAGTACAGGAAGGCTCCACTAGCAAAAAAGCGCAAGGCCACACAAACCATTTGCTCCACACTCAGTGCATGGCTCCGTGCAGTGCGGTGCTTAATCCTGGGACCCAGTAGTCTGCATAGATACCTGATGCCATCTGCAGAAAACCTGTATCTTTCATATAGATGGTCATCAGGGAAGGCCAGTGGGTCCAACCGGTCCCTGAAGACCCTTTCTCACCTGAAGGCTCTCCTCAGCACAAGTGCTTCTTCATCCACCACATCTCGCACGAATGGGCATGCCATTGTCAGAGCAGAAAGGAACACACAATTTTGGGCCTTCATATAGGCTAGTGGCCACACCTGGTGCTGGGGGGGGTGGGCAAAAGAGGGCGATGCCTTATAACGATGACTTGGTTGTACTGATTGCTGGGAAAATAAAAAAAACCTTAGAAAGATGCCACCGTCCTGTGTGCTCACAATAAGAGCTCATATGTCATGGCTCACTTGACTTTACGAGAATATACCTAATTTTTATTTTGAGCTGTGTCATCTTCTTGGAGCTGGGGGAGGAAAGAAAAATAATGATTAATACATTTGTGTTACAGTTAGCATACAGTGTACATTGAAGGCATATCTCACCTCCCTCTCAAGTTTTTTTATTTCAAGGTCCAGTTTCCTAATTGTCCTCTTTTTTATTTCGAACTCCAGTGCAAGATTTTCCATCTTTTTCTTCTTGTACTGAATGTCTATGTCTGCCAGTTCTATTTGGCACCGGAGGTGGTTGCCATACAACTTTCTGATAGCTTGTGAGCTCTGTGAACACAATACAATTAGCGCAGCTGGAATTTGGCAGGATGTGGTGTCCTTTTATTAATACGCACTATGTTGCCAGGCTGGTTTTCCCACTGTATAGCATCTGGGTCCTGTAAAAGAAATTAGATTTTTTGATTTTGATGAGGACTCCTCACCATTGTAGAGTAAATAGTACTTTCACA
Organism: Oncorhynchus clarkii lewisi; assembly: GCF_045791955.1. Taxonomy (NCBI): domain Eukaryota; kingdom Metazoa; phylum Chordata; class Actinopteri; order Salmoniformes; family Salmonidae; genus Oncorhynchus; species Oncorhynchus clarkii. The sequence continues at coordinate 3,110 of NW_027260977.1, forward strand.
GTCTTAACATGATACCTCATGCCTTCTGGAATCCAGAGAGATGGTCTCCTCCTCATCATCGTCTCCATCATGTGCTGTTGCTGCTGCACTGGGGCCTTCACCCTATCACATTTAATCGGATTCATATTGAAGCTAGTAGACAAGACATGCCAGGCCTACAGTATGCCTTTGATGGAGTACTCACTGGATCAGCATCGTCTGGTGCTTGTGCTGGTGGCTCTAACAGGAACACAGTGCTGCCAGACACTGCAAGGCAATAGGTAAACCAAAGTCAGACAGTCCAAATTGATTCAATATGAATGTGGTTGTATCCCATGTAGAGATGGAAGGACATACCTTGAATGAAGCGGGTGGCATCTTGGGAGGAACCTATGCTCGTCTCTTTCCCCCCAGGGATCCCCTCTAAGACGGGCCTGCCTTTATTTAGCTCCAAGGCCATGTCCTCTGCTGGGGTAAGGTCAGCCTTTGGTGACCCACCACCCGTGCCTTGTCTGTGGGTATTCTTTTTCACTGCTAAAACAGTACAGACAATGTGTGAGCAGGCACCTTCTGGGTACAATATATGCTTGTGCTTTGTTAAATATTAGTCAGGGACCATACCATTCTGCAGAATGTTCTTGTATTTGATTTTGACCTGCTGCCATGTCCGTTTTGGCCCGTTCATGTTTAATCTACACACACACACACACACACACACACACACACTTAATGGAGTCACACTGCAAAAAATTACTTGGTATTTTTGTCTTGTTTTCAGTAAAAATATCAAAAATTTTATCATAGCTTTATACAGTGTGATGGAGTTACTTTACACAATTTCACTCATATCTGCAGTGCATTTCAATAAAAAAAATTAACCGTTTCATAATTACAGTACAACTGCATTTTTGGAGATGTGAATTAAATATTTGAATTGTAATTGTGATGTTTCAGCGGAGCGGTGAGTGTGTAATTGTGCACTACTTACGCATTCAGGCGGTCTGCAATACTTTGCCACGCTTTTTCTCTTTGCTTTATCACTGTGGCGGTGTTGCCTTTCTTCTTAATTATATCTTTTACCTCCTCGTATGCCTCCATGAGGATTTGTGCTTCCGACGGGGAAAAGTACGCGGCTCTAGTTGCCATGGTAAATCAGTTAATCTGTGATCTGTGGCGGGGTCTATTTGAGTGAGCCGTGAGCGCGCACCTATCCAGGATTGGTTTCACCTGGCTTAATGAATCCGTGTCTGCTCATCCTGGCTTGGTCTTTGTGCAACCAATTAAGCCTGGACGCACATGTTTTGGCTTCATTGAGCTCAGCTGAGTCATTTATCCCGGATGTCTTAATTCTACTTTTGTGCAACAGGCCCCGGGTGGGACATCCAACAATTGGATTTAATTAACCATCATTGAAATATCAATTGGAGACATCTTTGTCCACAAGAGGGTGATATAACCACAGAGATTCTTATGTCGGAAAAAACTCCTCCCTTTTTTAAAACCAAACTCTAAACAGGAAGCAGTTAGCCAGAAGGTTATCGGCTGAACACAGAAGCGAGAGCAAATAACGTTACATTTCGCCCCGTGATAATGGCGTTTGTTTTTTATTTTGGCAACAGTTCAGTGAGGTATATCTCCACTTAAGAAGAAAATACAGTCTTGGCGAATCCCATCAAACTAGCTAACTAATGTAAAATTAAAAATAAAAATAAAAAGCAAGTTGCCCCTGAAGAGCTAACAACGTTAGCCATTTTCTTTGTTAATTGGCTGGCTAGCGAGCTGAAACCGGGCTACATGTCAATTTCCTCTTTGTTTGCAAGCCTGTGTGTCTAACTAACGATTGATGTAACTAGGTAACAAGCGAACTAACGTTAACGACCAATGAGTTACGAGGTGATTGTGCAGGTCAGGCGTACACAGGTACGTTACTACGCAACGCCGGGTAGCAACTAAACTGACCTAGCTAAGCTAAACTCAACTCTTATTCAATATCTTTAGACTTTTTTTTATTTTTGTTGTTGTTGTTGATTTTAATGATGCAGAAACCTGACAACCAACTTATTTTGTAATAATATAAAAGAGCGGTGTGTCTAGACGCCGTGGTAAGTTAGCCAGTGCTACTCTGGTGATGCTAGCTAGCTAGTTCACTTGACTTACTAATTAGCTTAACGTTATTCCCCCTTTTATCTTACTTAGATAATGTCTCTCTGTACCATTCTGATGTTAATTGTGAAACTTGAATGTAATGTTTTGAATGTAATGTTTTAATATTTGCAGTATATCGTTTTTTCTGACCGGGGTCCTATGAACATCCCTGGTCTGTGTGCTGCAAGGAGGAGCTGTTGAGGAGTTCCCGGATAAATCCTCATTATCATTGACGTCCATCTGTGGAACTAATTGTCTCTATTTTCTACTTGACACGAGTCTGATAGAAGAACAAGAACATCTACAGACAAACCCGGTATGTTATGGTACACGAAACAACTTCATAAAACAAAGCTGAAGTGGATAGTTAATATACATGGTCAGGTATATAATACCAGTCAAATGTTTGGACACCTACTCCTTCCAGGTTTTTTAAAAACTTTTCTACATTGTAGAATAATAGTGAAGACATCAAAACTATGAAATAACACACATGGAATCATGTAGTAATCAAAAAAAAGTGTTAAACAAATCACAATATATTTTATAATTGAGATTATTCAAAGAAGCCACCCTTTGCCTTGATGACCACTTTGCACACTCTTGGCATTCTCTCAACCAGCTCCACGAGGTAGTCACCAGGAATGCATTTCAATTAACAGGTGTGCCTGTGGAATTTCTTTCCTTCTCAATGCGTTCCAGCCAATCAGTTGTGTTGTGACAAGGTAGGGGTGGTTTACAGAAGATAGCCCAATTTGGTAAAAGACCAAGTCGATTTTATGGCAAGAACAGCTCAAATAAGAAAAGAGAAACGACAGTCCATCACTACTTTAAGACATGGCCAGTCAATCCTGAAAATGTATTTGGACGTTTCTTCAAGTGCAGTGGCAAAAAGCATCAAACGAAACTGATGAAACTGGCTCTCATGAGGACCGCCACAGGAAAGGAAGACCCAGAGTTATATCTGCTGCAGAGGTTCATTAGTTCATCAGAGTTACCAGCCTCAGAAATTGCAGCCCAAATAAATGCTTCAGAGTTCAAGTAACAGACACATCTCAACATCAACTGTTCAGAGGAGACTGAGCGAATCAGGCCTTCATGGTGGAATTGCTGCAAAGAAACCACTACTAAAGGACACCAATAAGAAGACCGAACTTGCTTGGGCCAAGGAACATGAGCAATGGACATTAGACCGGTGGAAATCTGTCCTTTGGTCCAAATTTGAGATGTGTGGTTCCCACCTTGAAGCATGGAGGAGTTGTGATGGTGTGCTTTGCTGTTGACACTGTCAGTGATTTATTTAGAATTCAAGGTACACTTAACCAGCATGGCTACCACAGCATTCTGCAGTGATACACCATCCCATCTGGTTTGCACTTGGTGGGAATATAATTTGTTTTTCAACAGGACAATGACCCAAAATGCCTCCAGGCTGTGTACAGCTATTTTAACCAAGAAGGATAGTGATGGAGTGCTGCATCAGATGACCTGGCCTCCACAATCACCCGACCTCAACCCAGTTGAGATGGTTTGGGATGAGTTGACCCGCAGAGTGAAGGAAAAGCAGTCAACAAGTGCTCAGCATATGTGGGAACTCTTTCAAGATGGTTGGAATAGCATTCCAGGTGAAGCTGGTTGAGAGAATGCCAAGAGTGTGCAAAGCTGTCAAGGCAAAGGGTGGCTACTTTGAAGAATATAGAATATATTTAGATGGAACACTTTTTTTGGTTACTACATGATTCCATATCTGTTATTTCATTATTTTGATGTCTTCACTATTATTCTACAATTTTAGAGAATTGTAAAAAATAAAAACCTGTAATGAGAGGTATGTCCCAACTTTTGACCTAATCTGTACATTTTCTGTATCAATCGAGACCATATACAGTTGAAGTAGGAAGTTTACATACACTTAGGTTGGAGTCATTAAAACTAGTTTCTCAACCACTCCACAAATTTCTTGTTAACAAACTATAGTTTTGGCAAGTCGGTTAGGGCATCTACTTTGTGCATGACACAAGTAATTTTTCCAACAATTGTTTAGACAGATTATTTCACTTATAATTCACTATCACAATACCAGTGGGTCAGAAGTTTACATACACTAAGTTGACTGTGCCTTTAAACAGCTTGGAAAATTCCAGAAAATGATGTCATGTCTTTAGAAGCTTCTGATAGGCTAATTGACATAATTTGAGTCAATAGGAGGTGTACCTGTGGATGTATTTCAAGGACTACCGTCAAACTCAGTGCCTCTTTGCTTGACGTCATGGGAAAATCAAAAGAAATCAGCCAAGACCTCAGGAAAACAATTGTAGCCCTCCACAAGTCTGGTTCATCCTTGGGAGCAATTTCCAAACACCTGAAGGTACCATGTTCATCTGAACAAACAATAGGACGCAAGTATAAACACCATGGGACCACGCAGCCGTCATACCACTCAGGAAGGAGATGCGTTCTGTCTCCTAGAGGTGAACTTACTTTGGTGCGAAAAGTGAGAAACAATCCCAGAAGAACAGCGAAGGACCTTTTTAAAAATATATATATATTTCACCTTTATTTAACCAGGTAGGCCAGTTGAGAACACCTTTATTTAACCAGGTAGGCCAGTTGAGAACACCTTTATTTAACCAGGTAGGCTAGTTGAGAACACCTTTATTTAACCAGGTAGGCCAGTTGAGAACACCTTTATTTAACCAGGTAGGCTAGTTGAGAACAAGTTCTCATTTACAACTGCGACCTGGCCAAGATAAAGCAAAATGAAGCCTTGTGAAGATGCTGGAGGAAACGGGTACAAAAGTATCTTTATCCACAGTTAAAACGAGTCCTATATCGACATAAACTGAAAGGCCGCTCAGCAAGGAAGAAGCCACTGCTCCAAAACCGCCATAAAAAAGCCAGACTACGATTTGCAACTGCACATGGGGACAAATATTGTACTTTTTGGAGAAATATCCTCTGGTCTGATGAAACAAAAATAGAACTGTTTGGCCAAAATGACCATCTTTTTATGTTTGGAGGAAAAAGGGGGAGGCTAGCATGCCGAAGAACATCATCCCAACCGTGAAGCACGGGGGTGGCAGCATCATGTTGTGGGGGTGCTTTGCTGCAGGAGGGACTGGTGCACTTCACAAAGTAGATAGCATCATGAGGGAAGAAAATTATGTGGATATATTGAAGCAACATCTCAAGACATCAGTCAGGAAGTTAAAGCTTGGTCTCAAATGGGTCTTCCAAATGGACAATGATCCCAAGCATACTTCCAAAGTTGTAGCAAAATGGCTTAAGGACAACAGAGTCAAGGTATTGGAGTGGCCATAACAAAGCCCTGACCTCAATCCTATGGAACATTTGTGGGCAGAACTGAAAAAGTGTGTGTGAGCAAGGAGGCCTACAAATATACCAGCTCTGTCAGGAGGAATGGGCCAAAATTCACCCAACTTATTGTGGGAAGCTTGTGGAAGGCTACCTGAAACGTTTGACCCAAGTGAAACAATTTAAAGGCAATGCTACACTCAATTAGTATTTGGTATGTAAACTTCTGACCCACTGGGAATGTGATGAAAGAAATAAAACCTGAAATAAATCATTCTCTACTATTATTCTGGACTTTTCACATTTCTTAAAATAAAGTGGTGATCCTAACTGACCCAAGACAGGGGATTTTTACTAGGATGAAATGTCAGGAATTGTGAAACTGAGTTTAAATGTATTTGGCCAAGTTGTATTTAAACTTCCAACTTCAACTGTACATGTATCAAGCCTTTCAGTGTAGAAGTGCTGATCTAGGATCAGTTCCCCTCTCCATGTAATCTGATACACTGTGATCTAAAATGTAAAACTGATCTTAGACCAACACTCCTACTCTGAGATGCTGGGATATCGAATGGCTATTGGTGAAGGTGGTAAAGGCTTCCTTCCTCTAGCTAGCAGAATGAGATATCTAATACTAGGGATGTCTGTCTCTGTGATTTCTAGTGTTCGTATCCAAGGCTTCCTTCATCTAGCTAGCGGAATGAGATATCTAATAATAGGGATGTCTGTCTCTGTGATTCCTAGTGTTTGTATCCAAGGCTTCATTCATCTAGCTAGCGGAATGAGATATCTAATAATAGGGATGTCTGTCTCTGTGATTCCTAGTGTTTGTATCCAAGGCTTCATTCATCTAGCTAGCGGAATGAGATATCTAATAATAGGGATGTCTGTCTCTGTGATTCCTAGTGTTTGTATCCAAGGCTTCATTCATCTAGCTAGCGGAATGAGATATCTAATACTAGGGATGTCTGTCTCTGTGATTTCTAGTGTTCATATCCAAGGCTTCATTCATCTAGCTAGCGGAATGAGATATCTAATACTAGGGATGTCTGTCTCTGTGATTTCTAGTGTTCGCATCCAGGCGGTTGTCATGCACCTGTAATCCACTTCCTGTCAGCCAGACAGCCGGGCCCAGCCACCCAGACCCAGCCACAGAGCTCCGGTCCAGTGGGTCCCCATGGAGCCCAGTAATGACGTAGCGTTGGATATCATTATCACCAATGTGGTGGCTGTATTCAGGACACGCTGCCACCTCAACCTGCGCACCATCGCTCTAGAGGGGGTCAACGTAATCTATAAACCTGAATATGGGGTAAGGACAGATGCATAATGGGTGGACTGGCGGCCATTTTGAGTGTACACATAACCTGTATTATTTTACTTAGCTCTTAAGACTACAGGATTCTAATATCCCATAACTCTTTGCAGCAATGGAACCAGATTTGCTTGTTAGCAACGGCGCTAGCACTTTTCAAACACTCCCGCATGGAATTATTAGTGTCTTAACCTGTATTTTTTTTAAACATAGTTTAGGAGGAAAGCAGGAAGTAAAATCAGAAAGTGTACCCCTCAATCTTTTTCTGTAATTTGTCGAATCAACTCAACTGACTTTACAATACATTGCATGAGCCACATCAGTTAGCATCATTTGAATGAAAATTCTACGTTGCCATGGAAATTATTGCATCACAATACCAGCCAGCCATTGTGAGTTTACCAGTCAAATTGCCAGGGTTGTAGGTTCCAAGCCTGTTCTATGTCTATGGTGAGGACACCCCCTGTGACCTGTAATGTTGTTTCACCTTTCAACTCAGTTGGCCAGAGAATTGGCTTTTCCAGAATTCCTCTCAACGTTTCTAGAGTTTTTTTGTGATCTCAAGGAAACCTGGGGCGTTTTGAGGGAACCCGGTGTGTTTTGCTTTGAGGGAACCCGGTGTGTTTTGCTTTGAGGGAACCCGGTGTGTTTTGCTTTGAGGGAACCCGGTGTGTTTTGCTTTGAGGGAACCCGGTGCGTTTGAGGGAACCCGGTGTGTTTTGCTTTGAGGGAACCCGGTGCGTTTTGCTTTGAGGGAACCCGGTGCGTTTGAGGGAACCCGGTGCGTTTGAGGGAACCCGGTGCGTTTGAGGGAACCCGGTGCGTTTGAGGGAACCCGGTGCGTTTTGAGGGAACCCGGTGCGTTTTGAGGGAACCCGGTGCGTTTTGAGGGAACCTGGTGCCCTTATCTTAATTGATCTACAAACTGTGTTACTCTGCTTTAGTTCTATGCACTTCTGTGCAGATGAATTTTTTGGACCGGGCCGTATACGACTCTCCGTGGTTCTGTTTGCGTAGAGTCCTTTAGGTGCTCTGTGACTAGTAACTATGTGAGGACAGTGTGTATTGTATAGTCCTATCCTGTGTGTGTGTGTGTGTAACTTTTAGAAAGTCCTGATGAAACTCCGCAAACCCAGGATCACCGCTTCCATCTGGTCTTCAGGGAAAATCATCTGTACCGGCGCTACCAGGTACACACACCTCAACACACACACACACACCTCAACACACACACACACACCTCAACACACACACACACACCTCAACACACACACACACACCTCAACACACACACACACACCTCAACACACACACACACACCTCAACACACACACACACACCTCAACACACACACACACACCTCAACACACACACACACACCTCAACACACACACACACACCTCAACACACACACACACACCTCAACACACACACACACACCTCAATACACACACACACCTCAATACACACACACACCTCAATACACACACACACCTCAATACACACACACACCTCAATACACACACACACCTCAATACACACACACACCTCAATACACACACACCTCAACACACACACCTCACTATACACACACCTCACTATACACACACCTCACTATACACACACCTCACTACACACACCTCACTACACACACCTCAATACACACACCTCAATACACACACCTCAACACACACACACCTCAACACACACACACACACCTCAACACACACACACACACCTCAACACACACACACACCTCAACACACACCTCAACACACACACACACACCTCAACACACACACACACACCTCAATACATACCTCAACACACACACACACCTCAACACACACACCTCAACACACACACACACCTCAACACACACACACACCTCAACACACACACACACCTCAACACACACACACACCTCAACACACACACACACCTCAACACACACACACACCTCAACACACACACACACCTCAACACACACACACACCTCAACACACACACACACACCTCAACACACACACACACACCTCAACACACACACACACACCTCAACACACACACACACCTCAATACACACACACCTCAATACACACACACCTCCATACACACACACCTCCATACACACCTCAACACACACACCTCAACACACACACCTCAACACACACACACCTCAACACACACACACACACCTCAACACACACACACACACCTCAACACACACACACACACCTCAACACACACACACACACCTCAACACACACACACCTCAATACACACCTCAATACACACACACACACACACCTCAACACACACACACACACACCTCAACACACACACCTCAACAAACACACACACACACACCTCAACACACACACACACACACACACCTCAACAAACACACACACACACACACCTCAACAAACACACACACACACACACCTCAACAAACACACACACACACACCTCAACAAACACACACACACACACACACACACACACACACACACACACACACCTCAACAAACACACACACACCTCAACAAACACACACACACCTCAACAAACACACACACACACACACACCTCAACAAACACACACACACACACACACCTCAACAAACACACACACACACACACACCTCAACAAACACACACACACACACACACCTCAACAAACACACACACACACACACCTCAACAAACACACACACACACACCTCAACAAACACACACCTCAACAAACACACACACACACACACCTCAACAAACACACACACACACACACACACACCTCAACAAACACACACACACACACACACCCACCTCAACAAACACACATAAACACACCTCAACACACACACACACACCTCAACACACACACACACCTCAACACACACCTCAACACACACACACCTCAACACACACACACCTCAACAAACACACACACACACCTCAATACACACACCTCAATACACACACACACACACACACACACACTGATCTGTGTCTCTCTGTCTCCCCAGCGAGGATGAGGCTAAGCAAGGAGCCCGGAGGTTAGCCCGCACCCTGCAGAAACTGGGCTTCAAGGTACGAGAACTAACCTGTACATGACCCGTGGGGTTCAGTTGGTAGAGCGTGGTACTAACCTGTTCATGACCTGTGTGGTTGTTGGTAGAGCGTGGTACTAACCTGTTCATGACCCGTGGGGTTCAGTTGGTAGAGCGTGGTACTAACCTGTTCATGACACGTGGGGTTCAGTTGGTAGAGCGGGGTACTAACCTGTACATGACCCGTGGTGTTCAGTTGGTAGAGCGTGGTACTAACCTGTTCATGACCCGTGTGGTTCAGTTGGTAGAGCGTGGTACTTACCTGTACATGACCCGTGGTGTTCAGTTGGTAGAGCGTGGTATTAACCTGTTCATGACCCGTGGGGTTCAGTTAGTAGAGCGTGGTACTAACCTGTTCATGACCCGTGGGGTTGTTGGTAGAGCGTGGTACTAACCTGTTCATGACCCGTGTGGCTGTTGGTAGAGAGTGGTACTAACCTGTTCATGACCCGTGTGGTTCAGTTGGTAGAGTGTGGTACTAACCTGTTAATGACCCGTGGGGTTCAGTTGGTAGAGCATGATACTAACCTGTACATGACCCGTGTGGTTGTTGGTAGAGCGTGGTACTAACCTGTACATGACCCGTGTGGTTGTTGGTAGAGCGTGGTACTAACTTGTTTATGACCCGTGGGGTTCAGTTGGTAGAGCGTGGTACTAACCTGTTCATAACGAGTGTGGCTGTTGGTAGAGCGTGGTACTAACCTGTTCATGACCCATGGGGTTCAGTTGGTAGAGCGTGGTACTAACCTGTTCATGACCCGTGGGGTTCAGTTGGTAGAGCGTGGTACTAACCTGTTCATGACCCGTGTGGTTCAGTTGGTAGAGCGTGGTACTAACCTGTTCATGACCCGTGTGGCTGTTGGTAGAGCGGGGTACTAACCTGTTCATGACCCGTGGGGTTCAGTTGGTAGAGCGTGGTACTAACCTGTTCATGACCCGTGTGGTTCAGTTGGTAGAGCGTGGTACTAACCTGTTCATGACCTGTGTGGTTGTTGGTAGAGCGTGGTACTAACCTGTTCATGACCCGTGGGGTTCAGTTGGTAGAGCGTGGTACTAACCTGTACATGACCCATGTGGTTGTTGGTAGAGCGTGGTATTAACATGTTAATGACCCATGTGGTTGTTGGTAGAGTGTGGTACTAGCCTGTTCCTGGCCCGTGTGGTTGTTGGTAGAGCGTGGTACTAACCTGTACATGACCCGTGTGGTTGTTGGTAGAGCGTGGTACTAACCTGTACATGACCCGTGTGGTTGTTGGTAGAGCGTGGTACTAACCTGTTCATGACCCGTGTGGTTGTTGGTAGAGCGTGGTACTAACTTGTTCATGACCCGTGGGGTTCAGTTGGTAGAGCGTGGTACTAACCTGTTCATGACCTGTGTGGTTGTTGGTAGAGCGTGGTACTAACCTGTTCATGACCCGTGGGGTTCAGTTGGTAGAGCGTGGTACTAACCTGTACATGACCCATGTGGTTGTTGGTAGAGCGTGGTACTAACCTGTTCATGACCCGTGGGGTTCAGTTGGTAGAGCGTGGTACTAACCTGTTCATGACCCGTGTGGCTGTTGGTAGAGCGGGGTACTAACCTGTTCATGACCCGTGGGGTTCAGTTGGTAGAGCGTGGTACTAACCTGTTCATGACCCGTGTGGTTCAGTTGGTAGAGCGTGGTACTAACCTGTACATGACCCGTGTGGCTGTTGGTAGAGCGGGGTACTAACCTGTTCATGACCCGTGGGGTCAGTTGGTAGAGCGTGGTACTTACCTGTACATGACCCGTGGTGTTCAGTTGGTAGAGCGTGGTATTAACCTGTTCATGACCCGTGGGGTTCAGTTAGTAGAGCGTGGTACTAACCTGTTCATGACCCGTGGGGTTGTTGGTAGAGCGTGGTACTAACCTGTTCATGACCCGTGTGGCTGTTGGTAGAGCATGATACTAACCTGTACATGACCCGTGTGGTTCAGTTGGTAGAGCATGGTACTAACCTGTACATGACCCGTGTGGTTGTTGGTAGAGCGTGGTACTAACTTGTTCATGACCCGTGGGGTTCAGTTGGTAGAGCGTGGTACTAACCTGTTCATAACGAGTGTGGCTGTTGGTAGAGCGTGGTACTAACCTGTTCATGACCCATGGGGTTCAGTTGGTAGAGCGTGGTACTAACCTGTTCATGACCCGTGGGGTTCAGTTGGTAGAGCGTGGTACTAACCTGTTCATGACCCGTGTGGTTCAGTTGGTAGAGCGTGGTACTAACCTGTTCATGACCCGTGTGGCTGTTGGTAGAGCGGGGTACTAACCTGTTCATGACCCGTGGGGTTCAGTTGGTAGAGCGTGGTACTAACCTGTTCATGACCCGTGTGGTTCAGTTGGTAGAGCGTGGTACTAACCTGTTCATGACCTGTGTGGTTGTTGGTAGAGCGTGGTACTAACCTGTTCATGACCCGTGGGGTTCAGTTGGTAGAGCGTGGTACTAACCTGTACATGACCCATGTGGTTGTTGGTAGAGCGTGGTATTAACATGTTAATGACCCATGTGGTTGTTGGTAGAGCGTGGTACTAGCCTGTTCCTGGCCCGTGTGGTTGTTGGTAGAGCGTGGTACTAACCTGTACATGACCCGTGTGGTTGTTGGTAGAGCGTGGTACTAACCTGTACATGACCCGTGTGGTTGTTGGTAGAGCGTGGTACTAACCTGTTCATGACCCGTGTGGTTGTTGGTAGAGTGTGGTACTAACCTGTTCATGACCCGTGTGGTTGTTGGTAGAGCGTGGTACTAACTTGTTCATGACCCGTGGGGTTCAGTTGGTAGAGCGTGGTACTAACCTGTTCATGACCTGTGTGGTTGTTGGTAGAGCGTGGTACTAACCTGTTCATGACCCGTGGGGTTCAGTTGGTAGAGCGTGGTACTAACCTGTACATGACCCATGTGGTTGTTGGTAGAGCGTGGTACTAACCTGTTCATGACCCATGGGGTTCAGTTGGTAGAGCGTGGTACTAACCTGTTCATGACCCGTGGGGTTCAGTTGGTAGAGCGTGGTACTAACCTGTTCATGACCCGTGTGGTTCAGTTGGTAGAGCGTGGTACTAACCTGTTCATGACCCGTGTGGCTGTTGGTAGAGCGGGGTACTAACCTGTTCATGACCCGTGGGGTTCAGTTGGTAGAGCGTGGTACTAACCTGTTCATGACCCGTGTGGTTCAGTTGGTAGAGCGTGGTACTAACCTGTTCATGACCTGTGTGGTTGTTGGTAGAGCGTGGTACTAACCTGTTCATGACCCGTGGGGTTCAGTTGGTAGAGCGTGGTACTAACCTGTACATGACCCATGTGGTTGTTGGTAGAGCGTGGTATTAACATGTTAATGACCCATGTGGTTGTTGGTAGAGCGTGGTACTAGCCTGTTCCTGGCCCGTGTGGTTGTTGGTAGAGCGTGGTACTAACCTGTACATGACCCGTGTGGTTGTTGGTAGAGCGTGGTACTAACCTGTACATGACCCGTGTGGTTGTTGGTAGAGCGTGGTACTAACCTGTTCATGACCCGTGTGGTTGTTGGTAGAGTGGGGTACTAACCTGTTCATGACCCGTGTGGTTGTTGGTAGAGCGTGGTACTAACTTGTTCATGACCCGTGGGGTTCAGTTGGTAGAGCGTGGTACTAACCTGTTCATGACCTGTGTGGTTGTTGGTAGAGCGTGGTACTAACCTGTTCATGACCCGTGGGGTTCAGTTGGTAGAGCGTGGTACTAACCTGTACATGACCCATGTGGTTGTTGGTAGAGCGTGGTACTAACCTGTTCATGACCCGTGGGGTTCAGTTGGTAGAGCGTGGTACTAACCTGTTCATGACCCGTGGGGTTCAGTTGGTAGAGCGTGGTACTAACCTGTTCATGACCCGTGTGGTTCAGTTGGTAGAGCGTGGTACTAACCTGTACATGACCCGTGTGGCTGTTGGTAGAGCGGGGTACTAACCTGTACATGACCCGTGTGGCTGTTGGTAGAGCGGGGTACTAACCTGTTCATGACCCGTGGGGTCAGTTGGTAGAGCGTGGTACTAACCTGTTCATGACCCGTGGGGTTCGGTTGGTAGAGCGTGGTACTAACCTGTTCATGACCCGTGTGGTTCAGTTGGTAGAGCGTGGTACTAACCTGTTCATGACCCGTGTGGCTGTTGGTAGAGCGTGGTACTAACCTGTTCATGACCCGTGTGGCTGTTGGTAGAGCGTGGTACTAACCTGTACATGACCCGTGTGGTTGTTGGTAGAGCGTGGTACTTGCAATGCCAGGGTTGTGGGTTTAATTCCCACAGGGGACCGTTACGGGGGCAGAAAATACCATGTGCTAAATGACTCAAATGTAATCAATCTAAATCACAAAACATCATTAAAATGACAGGAATCGATTCCTTACGAAAGTGTTGATACCTTAAGAAATTGTAAATCGAGCCCTAACTACAGCCCACCACAAACTAACGTGTGTGTGTGTGTGTGTGTGTGTAGGTGAGGTTCTCAGAGTTCAAGGTGGTGAATGTCCTGGCAGTGTGCTCCATGCCCTTCGCCATCCGACTCATCGACTTCACCAAGAACAACCGGCCCATCGCCAGGTAAAACAGACTACGTCGTCACCCCAGCAATGGATAACACACACACACACACACACACACACACACACACACACACACACACACACTGTCACTGCAACAACCATTGCCAAACGTTTCCACAGATCTCCACTCTCAACACAGCAGTGTGTGACTGTGTAGATGAGGCCTTTCTATAGTAAAGGGTGTCCCAGCCAGAACAACCCATAGGGCAGGAGTCCATCTCCTGTTACTGTAGTGAGACAGCTTGATGTACCAGGACACCCCCTGGACAGGACACTAGTCCATCTCCTGTTTCTGTAGTGAGACAGCTTGATGTACCAGGACACCCCTTGGACAGGACACTAGTCTGTCTCGAGACAGCTTGATGTACCAGTACACCCCCTGGACAGGACACTAGTCTATCTCCTGTTACTGTAGTGAGACAGCTTGATGTACAGGACACCCCCTGGACAGGACACTAGTCTATCTCCTGTTTCTGTAGTGAGACAGCTTGATGTACCAGGACACTAGTCTGTCTCCTGTTTCTGTAGTGAGACAGCTTGATGTACCAGGACACCCCCTGGACAGGACACTAGTCTGTCTCGAGACAGCTTGATGTACCAGTACACCCCCTGGACAGGACACTAGTCTATCTCCTGTTTCTGTAGTGAGACAGCTTGATGTACCAGGACACCCCCTGGACAGGACACTAGTCTATCTCCTGTTTCTGTAGTGAGACAGCTTGATGTACCAGGACACTAGTATATCTCCTGTTTCTGTAGTGAGACAGCTTGATGTACCAGGACACCCCCTGGACAGGACACTAGTCTATCTCCTGTTACTGTAGTGAGACAGCTTGATGTACAGGACACCCCCTGGACAGGACACTAGTCTGTCTCGAGACAGCTTGATGTACCAGGACACCCCTTGGACAGGACACTAGTCTATCTCCTGTTTCTGTAGTGAGACAGCTTGATGTACCAGGACACCCCCTGGACAGGACACTAGTCTGTCTCGAGACAGCTTGATGTACCAGGACACCCCTTGGACAGGACACTAGTCTATCTCCTGTTTCTGTAGTGAGACAGCTTGATGTACCAGGACACCCCCTGGACAGGACACTAGTCTGTCTCGAGACAGCTTGATGTACCAGGACACCCCTTGGACAGGACACTAGTCCATCTCCTGTTTCTTTTGATGGGCCGACAGACCCCCTTTTGTGGATCAATTTCCAAAATATAAAATAAATACATTTAAACATTGGGCAGGGGTGGGGGTGTTAACTCAGCCCAACTTGAGAGAGAAACTGCTGATGCACAAACACATTTAGCTATTGCACCCTTTGAATTATACTAATTGTTGTGTCAAATCACTGACAGTCACTCAATTAGCCCCTGTGCCCACATAAACTGTAGATGGAAACGTGGGTACTGACAGTCACTCAATTAGCCCCTGTGCCCACATAAACTGTAGATGGAAATGTGGGTACTGACAGTCACTCAATTAGCCCCTGTGCCCACATACACTGTGGATGGAAACGTGGGTACTGACAGTCACTCAATTAGCCCCTGTACCCACATAAACTGTGGATGGAAATGTGGGTACTGACAGTCACTCAATTAGCCCCCTGTACCCACATAAACTGTGGATGGAAATGTAGGTACTGACAGTCACTCAATTAGCCCCTGTGCCCACAAACTGTGGATGGAAATGTGGGTACTGACAGTCACTCAATTAGCCCCTGTACCCACATAAACTGTAGATGGAAATGTGGGTACTGACAGTCACTCAATTAGCCCCCTGTACCCACATAAACTGTGGATGGAAATGTAGGTACTGACAGTCACTCAATTAGCCCCCTGTACCCACATAAACTGTGGATGGAAATGTAGGTACTGACAGTCACTCAATTAGCCCCCTGTACCCACATAAACTGTGGATGGAAATGTGGGTACTGACAGTCACTCAATTAGCCCCCTGTACCCACATAAACTGTGGATGGAAATGTGGGTACTGACAGTCACTCAATTAGCCCCCTGTACCCACATAAACTGTGGATGGAAATGTAGGTACTGACAGTCACTCAATTAGCCCCTGTGCCCACATAAACTGTGGATGGAAATGTGGGTACTGACAGTCACTCAATTAGCCCCTGTGCCCACATAAACTGTAGATGGAAACGTGGGTACTGACAGTCACTCAATTAGCCCCTGTGCCCACATAAACTGTGGATGGAAATGTGGGTACTGACAGTCACTCAATTAGCCCCTGTGCCCACATAAACTGTGGATGGAAATGTGGGTACTGACAGTCACTCAATTAGCCCCTGTACCCACATAAACTGTAGATGGAAATGTGGGTACTGACAGTCACTCAATTAGCCCCTGTGCCCACATAAACTGTAGATGGAAATGTGGGTACTGACAGTCACTCAATTAGCCCCTGTGCCCACATAAACTGTAGATGGAAATGTGGGTACTGACAGTCACTCAATTAGCCCCTGTGCCCACATAAACTGTGGATGGAAATGTAGGTACTGACAGTCACTCAATTAGCCCCTGTACCCACATAAACTGTAGATGGAAATGTGGGTACTGACAGTCACTCAATTAGCCCCTGTGCCCACATAAACTGTAGATGGAAACGTGGGTACTGACAGTCACTCAATTAGCCCCTGTGCCCACATAAACTGTAGATGGAAATGTGGGTACTGACAGTCACTCAATTAGCCCCTGTGCCCACATACACTGTGGATGGAAACGTGGGTACTGACAGTCACTCAATTAGCCCCTGTACCCACATAAACTGTGGATGGAAATGTAGGTACTGACAGTCACTCAATTAGCCCCTGTGCCCACAAACTGTGGATGGAAATGTGGGTACTGACAGTCACTCAATTAGCCCCTGTACCCACATAAACTGTAGATGGAAATGTGGGTACTGACAGTCACTCAATTAGCCCCCTGTACCCACATAAACTGTGGATGGAAATGTAGGTACTGACAGTCACTCAATTAGCCCCCTGTACCCACATAAACTGTGGATGGAAATGTAGGTACTGACAGTCACTCAATTAGCCCCCTGTACCCACATAAACTGTGGATGGAAATGTGGGTACTGACAGTCACTCAATTAGCCCCCTGTACCCACATAAACTGTGGATGGAAATGTGGGTACTGACAGTCACTCAATTAGCCCCCTGTACCCACATAAACTGTGGATGGAAATGTAGGTACTGACAGTCACTCAATTAGCCCCTGTGCCCACATAAACTGTGGATGGAAATGTGGGTACTGACAGTCACTCAATTAGCCCCTGTGCCCACATAAACTGTAGATGGAAACGTGGGTACTGACAGTCACTCAATTAGCCCCTGTGCCCACATAAACTGTGGATGGAAATGTGGGTACTGACAGTCACTCAATTAGCCCCTGTGCCCACATAAACTGTGGATGGAAATGTGGGTACTGACAGTCACTCAATTAGCCCCTGTGCCCACATAAACTGTAGATGGAAATGTGGGTACTGACAGTCACTCAATTAGCCCCTGTACCCACATAAACTGTGGATGGAAACGTGGGTACTGACAGTCACTCAATTAGCCCCTGTGCCCACATAAACTGTAGATGGAAATGTAGGTACTGACAGTCACTCAATTAGCCCCTGTGCCCACATAAACTGTGGATGGAAATGTGGGTACTGACAGTCACTCAATTAGCCCCTGTGCCCACATAAACTGTAGATGGAAATGTAGGTACTGACAGTCACTCAATTAGCCCCTGTGCCCACATAAACTGTGGATGGAAACGTGGGTACTGACAGTCACTCAATTAGCCCCTGTGCCCACATAAACTGTGGATGGAAACGTGGGTACTGACAGTCACTCAGCTAATATTGTGTCAGATTGGTAAGTTGGTCTAGCCAGCTATCTAAACTTGTAGTAATCATGGTGGATTTACTGACCTAGGGGCCCCCCATTCATTTTGTTAGTCACGCTCACTCAGATATCCTATTAAAAACTGCAAACATTTCTCTCCACCCAATGACAAAATCAATAGAATTGCAAGAAATGACTTGTAAAATGTCAAATTGATCTCCGCGCCATGGCAAAATAAGAATTGCACGAAATGCCTTTTATAAATTTACTACATCTCCTCTCAGCCCCATGGTACCTGCCTACAGAGCAGCAAGAGGAACTACCCCTTCCCTACCTTCAGGCTCTGCTCAAATCTCTCTATCCCGAGCACTCTATCTGCCACCGCTGGTCTCTTGACCCTCCCACCCCTACAGGAGGGAAGTTCCCGCTGGTCTCTTGACCCTCCCACCCCTACAGGAGGGAAGCTCCCGCTGGTCTCTTGACCCTCCCACCCCTACAGGAGGGAAGTTCCCGCTGGTCTCTTGACTTATCTTATCTTATCTTAAGATAAGAGCTTCCGCTAAATGACTAAAATGTCAAATTTCATGGTAAAATGTGTAGACTTGCAGCAAACTTGCTTTAAAATTGCAACATTTTCTCTACACCCAATGGCAAAATGTGTAGACTTGCAGGACAATATTTCAAAAATGAAAAAAAAATAAAAATAATCCTTAGCTCAGTGATGAGCTTTATCGTTGAACCGCTGAGCTGTAGTCAACGAACAGCATTCTCACATAGGTGTTCGTTTTGTCCAGGTGGGAAAGGGCAGTGTGGAGTGCAATAGAGATTGCATCATCTGTGGATCTGTTTGGGCGGTATGCAAATTGGAGTGGGTCTAGGGTTTCCGGGATAATGGTGTTGATGTGAGCCATTTACTAGCTTTTCAAAGCACTTCATGGCTACAGACGTGAGTGCTACGGGTCAGGTTACCTTGGTGTTCTTTGGCACAGGAACTATGGTGGTCTGCTTGAAGCATGTTGGTATTACAGACTCAATCAGGGACATGTTGAAAATATCAGTGAAGACACCTGCCAGTTGGTCAGCACATGCTCGGAGTACACGTCCTGGTAATCCGTCTGGCCCTGCGGATGTTGACCTGTTTTAAAGGTCTAACTCACATCGGCTCACCCACACACTATAATGACGTAGTGAAAACATGTTTTTTGAATTTGTTGCTAATTTAGTGAAAATTAATTTACATAAGTATTCACACCCCTGAGTCAATACATGTTAGAATCACTTTTTGAGTCTTTCTGGTTAGAATCACCTTTGAGACTTTCTGGGTAAGTCTCTAAGAACTTTGCACACCTGGATTGTACAATATTTCCACATTACTTTTAATAAAATTCTTCAAGCTCTGTCAAGTTGGTTGTTGACAGTCATTTTTAAGTCTTGCCATAGATTTTCAAGCCTCAGACATTCAACTCCAGTGTAGATTTGGCCTTGTGTTTTAGGTTATTGTCCTGTTGAAAAGTGAATTTGTCTCCCAGTGATGATTTTTATCCTAAAAAAAACTCAAAAGTCCTTGCCGATGACAAGCATACCCATAACATGATGCAGCCACCACCATACTTGAAGTATGAAGTGGTACTCTGTGTTGGATTTGCTCCAAACATAACTCTTCGTATTCAGGACATGAAGTTAATTTCTTTGCCATATTTTTTGCAGTTTTACTTTAGTAACTTGTTTCTTTGCCTTACAGTTTTACTTTAGTAACTTGTTTCTTTGCCTTACAGTTTTACTTTAGTAACTTGTTGCAAACAGGATGCATGTTTGGGAATATTTTTATTCTGTACAGACTTCCTTTTTTTCACTCTGTCATTTAGGTCACCATTGTGGAGTAGCTACAATGTTGTTGATCCATCCTCAGTTTCTCCTTTAACAGCCATTAAACTCTGTGACTGTTTTAAAGTCACCATAATGGTGAAATCCTTGAGCGGTTTCCTTCCTATCTGGCAACTAATAACTTCACGACGCTCAGAGATATATTCAAATTCTGCTTTTTTAAAATTTATTTTTACCCACCTACCAATAGGTTCCCTTCTTTGTGAGACATTGGAAAACCTCCCTGGTCTTTGTGGTTGAATCTGTGTTGTGAAATTCACTGCTCTACTGAGGGACCTGACAGATAATTGTTTGTGTGGGGTACAGAGATGAGGTAGTCATTCACAAATCATGTTAAACATTTATTATTGCACACAGAGTGAGTCCATACAACTTATGTTTACTCCTGAACTTGTTTAGGCTTGTCATAACAAAGGGGTTGAATACTTATTGACTCAATGCATTTCAGCTGTTCATTTTGTAAAGATAATTTGTAAAAAATGTCTAAACAATTCCACTTTGACATTATGTGGTTGTGTGTAGATCAGTGACACAATCTCAATTTAATCTGTTTTTAAATTCAAGCTGTGACGCAACAAAATGTGAAAACGTCAAGGGGTGTGAATACTTTCTGAAAGGCTGTGTGTGTGTGTGTGTGTGTGTGTAGCTATGAGCCAGAGCTCCACCCCGCTGCCACCTACAGGATCAAAACCCTCAAGGCCACCGTCCAGGTCTTCTCTACCGGCAGCCTTACCATCACAGGTACACACACACACACCGTCCAGCGACAGCCTTACCTTCACAGGTACACACACACACCGTTCAGCGACAGCCTTACCTTCACAGGTACACACACACACCGTTCAGCGACAGCCTTACCTTCACAGGTACACACACACACCGTCCAGCAACAGCCTTACCTTCACAGGTACACACACACACCGTCCAGCAACAGCCTTACCTTCACAGGTACACACACACACCGTCCAGCGACAGCCTTACCTTCACAGGTACACACACACACCGTCCAGCGACAGCCTTACCTTCACGGGTACACACACACCGTCCAGCGACAGCCTTACCTTCACGGGTACACACACACCGTCCAGCGACAGCCTTACCTTCACAGGTACACACACACACCGTTCAGCGACAGCCTTACCTTCACAGGTACACACACGGTTCACAATCAAACTTTACTTTTACGTCTTGTGGAAACTTTTGTGGAAACTTGAAAACCGTGTCCAACCACACCCAACGCATTTCATATGACTAACTTTGTCCGTCTGTGTCTCGTCTGTCTGTCTCTCTCAGGACCAAATGTGCAGGCTGTAGCCACGGCTGTAGAGCACATCTACCCCATGCTGTTAGAGTGTCAGAAACCCCTCCGCAAATAACACACACGGGAAAAACAAGAACGAAATGGAGAGAGAAAGACAGAGGCTAAAAAGCACCTCATCCATTGGATGCGTTGTATTATCCTCAACTTGTCTGCCCCGGCAACAGTCTGGGCCTTTGTCCTGATTGGCTGGATTTGTCCAGGAAGTCAGAAAGGCAGCTTCCGTCCTCCTACTGTCCAATGACCTGTTGTCTTGGTGACAGCTACACCCTCTGAACTTTGACCCTGGATGACCTCTACAGGATGACTTCTAACCTTTCACCTTTAGCAGCCAGCCAGCCAGCCAATGATGGCTGCTCCAGTGACTGATTCACACTAG
>NW_027260977.1:32500-47500 GCF_045791955.1 Oncorhynchus clarkii lewisi
ACGTGGAAGGAAATGTGTTTGTTTGAAATGAGAGAGTCCTTCTTCACTCACGCATCATTAGATAAATGATGTTTACAAGGGTGGGTCCCCAAATAAATGACGTTTACAAGAGAGTGGATCCCCAAGTAAATGACGTTTCCAGGAGAGTGGATCCCCAAGTAAATGACGTTTCCAGGAGAGTGGATCCCCAAGTAAATGACGTTTCCAGGAGAGTGGATCCCCAAATAAATGACGTTTCCAGGAGAGTGGATCCCCAAGTAAATGACGTTTCCAGGAGAGTGGATCCCCAAGTAAATGACGTTTCCAGGAGAGTGGATCCCCAAGTAAATGACGTTTCCAGGAGAGTGGATCCCCAAGTAAATGACGTTTCCAGGAGAGTGGATCCCCAAGTAAATGACGTTTCCAGGAAAGTGGATCCCCAAGTAAATGACGTTTCCAGGAGAGTGGATCCCCAAGTAAATGACGTTTCCAGGAGAGTGGATCCCCAAATAAATGACGTTTCCAGGAGAGTGGATCCCCAAGTAAATGACGTTTCCAGGAGAGTGGATCCCCAAATAAATGACGTTTCCAGGAGAGTGGATCCCCAAATAAATGACGTTTCCAGGAGAGTGGATCCCCAAATAAATGACGTTTCCAGGAGAGTGGATCCCCAAATAAATGTGTAATGGGATCAAAATGAATGAAGTTAGTTGTGAAATACAAAGTTTTAGTTTTTTTTAAACTATGAGCAGCGCATAGTTTTTAAACGTGTGCATGTTTTTCTCTTCTGGTGGAACTAAGTCGGTGTCTCAATGTTGAGTTAAAATAGTAGAATACACATGGTGCAGGTTTGAAATGTGGTTGTTGCATCGGCAATTCTTCCCGTATGTCAGTTCGTAGCTAGGTTTCCATCCAATTGGTGACATTTTCATGTAAATATTCTAAAATATGAGAATTTTCTCACCAGTGGTTGTGTTTCCATCAAACCAACGTATTGCGGTTTTAAAAGTCCGTGTGTGATAACAGTGCGCACACACAATGTCATTTTTCGCCTAAATTTTCAGGTACAGAATTAAAAAAAACATCTCAAGTTCAATGTGTTTCCATCCATTTTCAACTTTACCCATTTTAGTTTTGTCACAAACTGTTGCGTTTTAAATAGCGAATGGTCCTGCCACGTGCTCTAGTCAACAGCTGGGCGGACACAGTACGGATGGCCTTATCTACATGAGATGATGGATAAGAGCAAGAATATTTGTATTTGTCAAACGGCAGTCAAGCATCGATCATCATGTCACCAGAATCAGACCCTCGATATTTATTGTAAAGGAGCATCAAGCTCATCACCGCGCACTTTCACCAGCCTGTGAAGTTCATC
Organism: Oncorhynchus clarkii lewisi; assembly: GCF_045791955.1. Lineage (NCBI taxonomy): Eukaryota > Metazoa > Chordata > Actinopteri > Salmoniformes > Salmonidae > Oncorhynchus > Oncorhynchus clarkii. The sequence continues at coordinate 33,858 of NW_027260977.1, forward strand.
ATCATTTATTTCATCTGTAGTCTACTAAACTGCATGCCTTTCCCGAGTCGTAGTGGGAGGACCACACACACACCATATCATCGCCTGACTCCAAACTGACTTCCATACGATGGTTATTATATCAATATTTGCGCATGAAGGTGTTTCCACCGCCATTTTGCGCATAATTAGGTTTCCCGACGCAAGATCCCACCATGTCAAACGAACAAATTCTGCCGCCACTTTCTGTTTCCATCACAACTGTCGTGATTTCATTTTTTTTTATATATACGGTATTGACTGTACTCACATAAACTGTGGATGGAAACGTGGTTCCTGACAGTCACTCAATTAGCCCATGTCAGCCAACATGTTTAAATCGGTAAATTAGTCTAGCCAGCTATCGAAACTTGTAATCATGGTCAAATTACCGACCAGTGGCCCCCATTTTATGTTGTTATTCACTGGAACTCAGATATATTATTCAGAATTGCAAATATTTCTCTCTACCCTATGGCAAAATTTGTAGAATTTCAGACAATTAGCTATGAAATGTGATTTTCTCTCTCAGCTGTCAAGGGATACTAAAATGTTTTGCTCACAAGGTGGTGGGACCCCCCCCCCCAATAAAATGTCACGTAGGGCCCATAAATGCAAGGGCCTGCTCTGACTGTATGTGTGGGTATTGATGTGGGTAAGCAGACTCACGGCCCCCTTTATGTTCAGATTGATTTTATGCACCCCCCCACCCACCCCATCAAAGTTGCCCATCCTTGCCCTACACCAAGTTGTTACGCGGTGGCGTTACCTGGAGCTTTGAGCAATCTGCATATTACAATGCTTATACGGGGAAGGATGAATCATGTCAAGGATGAAAAGTAGACAAAAGCAACACCTTAAACACACACGAGGAATAATCAAACCCACACAAACTCTGCTTAGACAAGGAACAAACCAACGAAGCGCAAACACACAATATTGTCCATGGCTATATTATTAGTGCAGAGTTTGTCAGAGGCGCAGCATCGCGTGACTTCCGGGACAGACAGACCAAGCAGGCCGGGTTTTGGGGTTACTGAAGTCTATAGAGTACCACAGTATGAGTCATAATACCCATAAAACCTAGCGGTCAAACATAAATAGTTCCAATCCTTTTTTCACCACACATTTTTTTTCCCCCAGTAAATAGATATGGAATAAATGGAAGTCACCATGTATGAGAGAGATGTACAGTTGTAGGTTTACCCTGGTGTGAAGTTTTGACAAGAAACACAATCCTTTTTAAGTGTTTCTAAAAATCACCAAAGGGGAAAATGAATTGTGGAAAAACGATTGGAACCATTTCCCTGTTTTACCGGTATAATGACACCACTGTGGAGCTCCATGAGAAGAGAAACTATCTTCCTTTTTAATTTTCCCGAAATCTAAAGGCACAACCTAGATTCGAGACAATTTGAACATGTTATTAAGCCAACCACGTCAAAGTGACAAACTTGACAACGTTTTCATTTTCGTTAAAAACAACTTTATTTTTTATTTTTGACAGCCTGCTCATGCGCATAATCGCCTGAGACGACAGCTAGACCCGATGACCTTTTTTTCTGCGCAGGAGTTTAGCGCCATGACGTACCTGTGAAGCTAGCCACAATAAGGATGGGTCATAATAGTGGAATTTGCGGTTTGCCTTTAAAATAAAAGTCCCCCATTGAAAGGGATTTAAACGGATACAAATAGTGGAATCATGCCATATTTGTACTATATAATGCTAAACAAGGTCGGAATGTTGTTATATATATATTATATGTTAAACAAAATACAATAATTTGTTAATTTGACACAAAAACAAATCTGAAATGGCACTGTGGCTGTGTTAGACTAAATAATTGCATTGGGGACATATTTATATGGCCTATGGCTGTTGCACCAATGAAATCCGCCTACTTAGTGACACTCAAAGAACACACCCACTCAGTGACCGCGAATTATTAATAAATGAATTTATTAATAAACTATTCGAAAATATAAATATAGGACAAAACACACATCACAACAACGTTTTGGAGGCATCTGTACTTTTATTATTTATATTTTTGGCAACTTTTACTTCACTACAATTCTTAAAGAAAATAATATTTTTTACTCCGTATATTTTATCCCTGACACCCAAAGTACTTTTTTCAATGCTCAGCAGGACAGTAAAATGGTCCAATTTACACACACACATCAAGAGAACATCGCTGGTCATCCCTACTGCCTCTGATCTGGCTGACTCACTAAACAGAGAACATCCCTGGTCATCCCTACTGCCTCTGATCTGGCAGACTCACTAAACAGAGAACATCCCTGGTCATCCCTACTGCCTCTGATCTGGCAGACTCACCAAACAGAGAACATCCCTGGTCATCCCTACTGCCTCTGATCTGGCAGACTCACTAAACAGAGAACATCCCTGGTCATCCCTACTGCCTCTGATCTGGCAGACTCACTAAACAGAGAACATCCCTGGTCATCCCTACTGCCTCTGATCTGGCAGACTCACTAAACAGAGAACATCCCTGGTCATCCCTACTGCCTCTGATCTGGTGGACTCACTAAACAGAGAACATCCCTGGTCATCCCTACTGCCTCTGATCTGGTGGACTCACTAAACAGAGAACATCCCTGGTCAACCCTACTGAGTCCACCAGATCAGAGGCAGTAGGGATGACCAGGGATGTTCTCTGTTTAGTGAGTCAGTCAGAACATCCCAGAGTGCTGGCCGGAGAACATCCCAGAGAGATGGCCGGAGAACATCCCAGAGAGATGGCCGGAGAACATCCCAGAGAGATGGCTGGAGAACATCCCATGAGGTGAGACGGTGAACTGATGTTGAACTGGGCAGTCAGCTGCTGCTGCTCCAATACAGTATGAGGTGAGACGGTGAACTGGGCAGTCAGCTGCTGCTACTCCAATACAGTATGAGGTGAGACGGTGATCTGGGCAGTCAGCTGCTCCAATACAGTATGAGGTGAGACGGTGATCTGGGCAGTCAGCTGCTCCAATACAGTATGAGGTGAGATGGTGATGTCAGGACAGGGAGAGGACACTATTAGTACTCAGGACAGGGAGAGGGCACTATTAGTACTCAGGACAGGGAGAGGACACTACTTGTACTCAGCACAGGGAGAGGACACTATTAGTACTCAGGACAGGGAGAGGACACTATTAGTACTCAGGACAGGGAGAGGACACTATTTGTACTCAGCACAGGGAGAGGACACTACTTGTACTCAGGTGAGTTTACAACCAAGTCATTGATGTTGTGATGATATATGTGGATTTATGACAATGTTTTTGACTGTGTCCAGCTGCTGTATGTGATGCAGAGATACAGAGCTCTACTGTAGATATAACACCTCCAACACTCCAATATATCATAAGAGATACAGAGCTCTACTGCAGATATAACACCTCCAACACTCCAACACAGTATTATATCATCAGAGATACAGAGCTCTACTGTAGATATAACACCTCCAACACTCCATTATATCATAAGAGATACAGAGCTCTACTGCAGATATAACACCTCCAACACTCCAAAACAGTATTATATCATCAGAGATAACACCTCCAACACTCCAACACAGTATTATATCATTAGATATAACACCTCCAACACAGTATTATATCATCAGAGATACTGGACTAGTCTCAGATATCACCTCCAACACAGTATTATATCATTAGATATAACACCTCCAACACAGTATTATATCATCAGATATAACACCTCCAACACTCCAACACAGTATTATATCATCAGATATAACACCTCCAACACTCCAACACAGTATTATATCATCAGATATAACACCTCCAACACTCCAACACAGTATTATATCATCAGATATAACACCTCCAACACTCCAACACAGTATTGTATCATTAGATATAACACCTCCAACACTCCAACACAGTATTATATCATCAGAGATAACACCTCCAACACAGTATTATATCATCAGAGATAACACCTCCAACACTCCAACACAGTATTATATCATCAGAGATACAGAGCTCTACTCTACAGTCTCCTAATATATCACATCAGCCTGTGGTCTGGGTCACGGTCTCCTAATATATCACATCAGCCAGTGGTCTGGGTCACGGTCTCCTAATATATCACATCAGCCAGTGGTCTGGGTCACGGTCTCCTAATATATCACATCAGCCAGTGGTCTGGGTCACGGTCTCCTAATATATCACATCAGCCAGTGGTCTGAGTCACGGTCTCCTAATATATCACATCAGCCAGTGGTCTGGGTCACGGTCTCCTAATATATCACATCAGCCAGTGGTCCCAGTTGAGCATCATTTATTTCTGTTGTTAAATGGGAAACAGCACGTTAGTTGTGCAGGGCTTAACGATATGGATGGCTGTCGATGGCATTAATCTGTAGCATGAAGACAACTGTGTTAGCAGTGGGCTTATGTGACCATTACATCTGTGTATGCTAGCTAACACACTTATTTACAGCAATCATATGCCAAAGCACATCCCAGAAAGCCCCTCAATCCCTAACAGGTACCATATACCCACACATGTATAAATCAGTAACGTACAGCAAACTTGTACACATTGTAAAATAGAAAATAGAAAACAGTATTCAGAACGTGACCTACCCCTTGCATCACATTATCATACTGGGAAGACCTGACGTTCGCGATCTCCCCCTATCTGCAAGCGGGGCCAATCACAACACGCCTTATTGTCATCAGAGTTGAACCAACCAATAAGAATGCTTGAACATTAAATACACATTTCTTTAGAGGAAAGTGGCCCTGTTACATTAGGACACAAGGGTGTGGTGTGTTCAGTGTTTATTTCCCACAGGATGACCAAGGAGCTGCTCTCACTGATGACTCTACTGTCTGAGGAAGAAACGGCAGCCGCTTGATGACCGATTGGATCAAACTGAAATGGTCCACCCACACCGACGGCGTGGTGAAGAAGGCGCAGCAGCAGCGCCTCTTCAACCTCAGGAGGCTGAAGAAATTTGGCTTGTCACCAAAAACACTCACATGCCACTTTATATAATGTTTACATACCCTACATTACTCATCTCATATGTATATACTGTACTCTATACCATCTACTGCATCTTGTCTATGCCGTTCGGCCATCGCTCATCCATATATTTATATGTACATATTCTTATTAATTCCTTTACATTTGTGTGTGTATAAGGTAGTTCAAATCAAATCAAATGTATTTATAAATACTGGAGGCTGAGACAGGAGGGGTCAGGAGACACTGTGGCCCCATCCGAGGACACCCGCTGTCCCCCCACCCCCTAGTTGTTGGGACTTTACTGTCTGTTGAAGAAGTGGCAGCCGCTTGATGACCCAAAATATAAGCTTGTTTTTACTCCATTGTTTTGTTATTTTTAAAAAATACAATTGTACAAATACATTCTCAGTTAGTTGCATAAATAATTCTGATTTCTGAATGTTACATGAAATATCAAAACCAAATGGAAATTCACTTCAGGGTGAGGCATGGAATAATAATAATAAAATATATATATATATATATTTTGTCCTGCTGGATGTTTTGAGGTCAAGCTTCTTCAGTAGTTGGGGGAAAAATACAATTTGCACTTGAATGTTGTAAATTAATACTGTGTATGAAAACTGGAGTGATGTATGATTTCAAATCAGATTGTTCATAGACCAGTTTTGATACTGTGTCCATGTGTTTGCAAGTGCGCTGAAATTACATTGTTTTCAAGTAAACAAATCAACGACCTGAAAAATACGTTGTTTTTTTTAAAACTTTCAATTTAAACTGGACGTAGACTGGACGTAGACTGGACGTAGACTGGACGTCATCTTTTCAATTACATTTTGCTATGCAGTCAACTGCCCCCCCCCCCCCCCCCAACCCCTCTTTTACACTGATGCTACTCTCTGTTCATCATATATGCATAGTCACTTTAACCATATCTACATGTACATACTACCTCAATCAGCCTGACTAACCGGTGTCTGTATGTAGCCTCTCTACTGTATATAGCCTCTCTACTGTTATTTTCAAATGTCTTTTTACTGTTGTTTTATTTCTTTACTTACCTACACACACACACACACACACACACACACACACACACACACACACCTTTTTTTCCGCACTATTGGTTAGAGCCTGTTAGTTAGCATTTCACTGTGAGGTCTACTACACCTGTTGTATTCAGCATTTCACTGTGAGGTCTACTACACCTGTTGTATTCAGCATTTCACTGTAAGGTCTACTACACCTGTTGTATTCAGCATTTCACTGTGAGGTCTACTACACCTGTTGTATTCAGCATTTCACTGTGAGGTCTACTACACATGTTGTATTCAGCATTTCACTGTGAGGTCTACTACACCTGTTGTATTCAACATTTCACTGTAAGGTCTACTACACCTGTTGTATTCAGCATTTCACTGTGAGGTCTACTACACCTGTTGCATTCGGCGCATGTGACAAATTTTGATTTGATAAGTTTCCACAAATATTATCATCTTAGCTCTTATTGCAGGACTTTGAATGTGAGAAATCACCTCACCAGTCAGTTGATTGTGTACATTACACATTCATATTGCACTGTAACAGCTTAACCTATGGATGTGGAACCCATGAAATGGGGTTATCAGCCAACTCCTGTGTATCCGTTTTGAATCACTTTCAATTGGGGACCTTTATTTTGAAGGCGAACCGCAAATTCCACTATTGTTGTTCTAATCCTTATTGGAGACAGCTTCACACAGGTCCATGACTTCGTGTATGTGATCGGGGATTTCTATTGGAGAATACATTTTTTTTTTGTGCATATCTTCAGATTAGATTACAGAGTTTTAATTGTCACATGTACAAGGTTACAGATGTAATTACAGGGTACAGTGACATTTCTTGAGAGCTGAGCTGCAACAACGCGGGACAAAGTGAAATAAAACAATAATAGATAATAGTAATATATACATATTAAGAAGTGTGCAGTGATAAATGTTCATTTGGGTTTGGGGGCGACAGAGTAAACGTACGGTCTTCGTTATTAGGCTTTTGATTTTATAACATAGATATTACATTTGCAAAAGTGCATGAACTCTTATCCGCTGTTATTACGTCATACAACTATAGACAATCAATGTCCTGTAGTTGATGTGACTGATTTCCACACACCATTAGTGTAGATTGTAAAACAAGCTCTTCTATAGAGACTTCTGATCACTTGACGTTTTCTACACATCTGTGATTTTGTGGACTGGCATACAAAGGAAGGTGGGTTTATAATTACACAATAAGAAGTTCAACCAGTTTACTTGGTTTGGACAGAGTTGTACCGCACCGGGCATAGACATCATTAAAACTTCTAGTTTAGTTTTTATATTTGGTTGAGTTGAGTTGTCAACTAACGTGAATTAAACGTGAAAATCAACAAAACACGGAACCATGTCATTGGATTTATATATATTTTTAAATGGGGTAAAAAAATAAAAAAATAAATGGACAATTCGTTTACCTCGATAAATGTTTGCAAATCCAATACATTTTCGTCATCACGTAGATTCGTTTTATTATGACGTAGGCAAAAACGTTGATTCAACAAGTTTTTTTTTTGCCCAGTGGGACGTTATTTGGGCTCGTACAGAAATCCAAGGGCAGACCCGCAGTTTTTCTATTGGTGTGTTAGAAACATGGAGGCGGATCTTGCCCGAGCACCTCTGGTCAAAAACAAGTACCGTGTACTGTACCAACTGGAGGACGAGCTGAGTTGTTTTTAAAAAATACTACTCATTTACTATTATTTAAAAATGAGGAGAATTACTGCTGCAAATGGACGGGTTTAGATAGCATTCAGGGCACTCTATGTTGATCCGGTAAGTGATTAATAATACTGCGAATCAATCAATCATCAGATTCAGATATGAATCAATATCTCAATTAGTTCATACCCCTGCACATCGACTCGGTACTGGGACCACGTGTATATATCTACGTTATCATTACTCAGTACTTATTGTATTATTACGTGTTATTACTTGTTATTTCTCTATTTTCTCTCTCTCTCTCTGCGTTTCTGGGAAGAGCCCGTCGGTAAGCATTTCACTGTTAGTCTCCACCTGTTGTTTACCAAGCATGTGACGAATAAAATGCGGTTTGATGTCATCCCGAGTCGAGACGTGTAGTCCAGAGTAGCCTAATGTTTTGGAACGGGACTACTGTACTAGTTTACTCTCGTCTATCCTCGTCAAAAGATATGTGGAACGTCTTGTCAACAACGCAGCCGAAGTTACGCACTGGCCCGGAGAGTTTCTTTTAAAGGCGATCTTGAGTATGTTGCCCAGCCAGACCAGTAAGAGGTAAAGTAGACTGGTGTCGAGACCAGTGTGTTGTGAACAACATTAGCGTGAGCAACAATAGTGGAATCCGCGTTTCGCCTTAAAAAAAAATAAGTCCCCCTTTGGAACTGATGCGAACGGATGAAATGGTGTAATCATGCCACAATTGTATTTGATAATACTAAACAATATTGGAATGGTATTATATAAATGCAACAAAATACAATAATTAGTTAATTTGACACAAAAATTTAAAAAACTGTTGAAATCACACTGGATGTATAAACTTCAGAATTGCAATGGGGGACATACTTATATTGCAATATACAGCCTTACAAATATTAACATCATGTAACCATTAATAACTATCATGTAATCATTAATAACATCATGTAACCATTAATAACATCCCTGTAACCTATAATAACATCCCTGTAACCTATAGTAACATCCCTGTAACCTATAGTAACATCCCTGTAACCTATAGTAACCATCCTGTAACCTATAGTTACATCCCTGTAACCTATAGTAACATCCCTGTAACCTATAGTAACCATCCTGTAACCTATAATAACATTCCTGTAACCTATAGTAACCATCCTGTAACCTATAATAACATCCCTGTAACCATCCTGTAACCTATAATAACATCCCTGTAACCTATAGTAACCATCCTGTAACCTATAATAACATCCCTGTAACCTATAGTAACCATCCTGTAACCTATAATAACATCCATGTAACCTATAGTAACCATCCTGTAACCTATAGTAACATCCCTGTAACCTATAGTAACCATCCTGTAACCTATAGTAACCATCCTGTAACTTATAATAACATCCCTGTAACCTATAGTAACCATCCTGTAACCTATAATAACATCCCTGTAACCTATAGTAACCATCCTGTAACCTATAATAATATCATCAGAGATACAGAGCTCTACTCTACAGTCTCCTAATATATCACCTGTAACCTATTCCCTACATAGTCCACTACTTTAGACCAGAGCCCTATTCCCTATATAGTGCACTACTTTAGACCAGAGCCCTATTCCCTATATAGTGCACTACTTTAGACCAGAGTCCTATTCCCTATATAGTGCAGTACTTTAGACCAGAGCCCTATTCCCTATATAGAACACTACTTTAGACCAGAGCCCTATTCCCTATATAGAACACTACTTTAGACCAGATCCCTATTCCCTATATAGTACACTACTTTAGACCAGAGCCCTATTCCCTATATAGTGCACTACTTTAGACCAGAACCCTATCCCCTATTTAGTGCACTACTTTAGACCAGAGCCCTATTCCCTATATAGTGCACTACTTTAGACCAGAGCCCTATTCCCTATATAGTACACTACTTTAGACCAGAGCTCGAAGGCTGTGTGTTGTTCTGTATGGCTCGAAGGCTGTGTGTTGTTCTGGATGGCTCGAAGGCTGTGTGTTGTTCTGGATGGCTCGAAGGCTGTGTGTTGTTCTGGATGGCTCGAAGGCTGTGTGTTGTTCTGGATGGCTCGAAGGCTGTGTGTTGTTCTGGATGGCCCCGATAACTAGCAGCAGCGACAACAAACTGCCATGTGGTGAATCGTGTTGCTCATTTCAGCTCATTTGATCTTGTTCTTGATACCATGTCTTGTTTTTAAAAATCAAATCAAAATGTATTTGTCACATACACATGGTTAGCAGACGTTAATGCGAGTGTAGCGAAATGCTTGTGAAATGCTTGTGAAATGCTTGTGAAATACTTGTGAAATGCTTGTGAAATACTTGTGAAATGCTTGTGAAATACCTGTGAAATACTTGTGAAATGCTTGTGAAATGCTTGTGAAATACTTGTGAAATGCTTTTGAAATGCTTGTGAAATACTTGTGAAATGCTTGTGAAATACTTGTGAAATGCTTGTGAAATACCTGTGAAATACTTGTGAAATGCTTGTGAAATACTTGTGAAATGCTTGTGAAATGCTTGTGAAATACTTGTGAAATGCTTGTGAAATACTTGTGGAATGCTTGTGAAATACTTGTGAAATACTTGTGAAATGCTTGTGAAATACTTGTGAAATACTTGTGAAATGCTTCGAGGTGTTTTGACTGATGTCACGTCATTTACTTATGTAAATTAGATATTTCTGTATTTAATTTTCAATAATTCTAAGAACCTGTTTTCACTTTGTCATTATGGGGAATTGTGATGTCATTATGGGGTATTGTGATGTCATTATGGGGAATTGTGATGTCATTATCGGAATTGTGTGTAGAATCCATTTTGCATTCAGGCTGTAACACAACAAAATGTGTAATAAGTCAAGAGGGGTCTGAATAATTTCTTGAAGGCACTGTATATAGTTAATGCCCGTAATCGTCTTCTTCAACCTGAAGGCTATAGTTCTGTAAATATACGATTGATAGCAGAATAAAAATAAAATAAATAGTTGTGCCTGTGTAGCAGATGCAGATTTCTGAAACTCAATACTCAGCCTGAAGTGACACCCCTTGTGTAAATTAAGGCCTTTTTCAGTGGCGCAAGGGTTGGAACTCTTGAGGGTTGGAACTCTTGATGGTTGGAACTCTTGATGGTTGGAACTCTTGATGGTTGGAACTCTTGAGTTGGAACTCCTGAGTTGGAACTCTTGATGGTTGGAACTCTTGAGTTGGAACTCTTGATGGTTGGAACTCCTGAGTTGGAACTCTTGATGGTTGGAACTCTTGAGTTGGAACTCTTGATGGTTGGAACTCTTGAGTTGGAACTCTTGATGGTTGGAACTCTTGAGTTGGAACTCCTGAGTTGGAACTCTTGATGGTTGGAACTCTTGAGTTGTAACTCTTGATGGTTGGAACTCTTGAGTTGGAACTCCTGAGTTGGAACTCTTGATGGTTGGAACTCTTGAGTTGGAACTCCTGAGTTGGAACTCTTGATGGTTGGAACTCCTGAGTTGGAACTCTTGATGGTTGGAACTCTTGAGTTGGAACTCTTGATGGTTGGAACTCTTGAGTTGGAACTCTTGATGGTTGGAACTCTTGAGTTGGAACTCCTGAGTTGGAACTCTTGATGGTTGGAACTCTTGAGTTGTAACTCCTGAGTTGGAACTCTTGATGGTTGGAACTCTTGAGTTGGAACTCCTGAGTTGGAACTCTTGATGGTTGGAACTCTTGAGTTGGAACTCCTGAGTTGGAACTCCTGAGTTGGAACTCTTGATGGTTGGAACTCTTGAGTTGGAACTCTTGATGGTTGGAACTCTTGATGGTTGGAACTCTTGAGTTGGAACTCTTGATGGTTGGAACTCTTGAGTTGGAACTCCTGAGTTGGAACTCTTGATGGATGGAACTCTTGAGTTGGAACTCCTGAGTTGGAACTCTTGATGGTTGGAACTCTTGAGTTGGAACTCCTGAGTTGTAACTCTTGATGGTTGGAACTCTTGAGTTGGAACTCCTGAGTTGGAACTCCTGAGTTGGAACTCTTGATGGTTGGAACTCTTGAGTTGGAACTCTTGATGGTTGGAACTCTTGAGTTGGAACTCCTGAGTTGGAACTCTTGATGGTTGGAACTCTTGAGTTGTAACTCTTGATGGTTGGAACTCTTGAGTTGGAACTCCTGAGTTGGAACTCTTGATGGTTGGAACTCTTGAGTTGGAACTCCTGAGTTGGAACTCTTGATGGTTGGAACTCCTGAGTTGGAACTCTTGATGGTTGGAACTCTTGAGTTGGAACTCTTGATGGTTGGAACTCTTGAGTTGGAACTCTTGATGGTTGGAACTCTTGAGTTGGAACTCCTGAGTTGGAACTCTTGATGGTTGGAACTCTTGAGTTGTAACTCCTGAGTTGGAACTCTTGATGGTTGGAACTCTTGAGTTGGAACTCCTGAGTTGGAACTCTTGATGGTTGGAACTCTTGAGTTGGAACTCCTGAGTTGGAACTCCTGAGTTGGAACTCTTGATGGTTGGAACTCTTGAGTTGGAACTCTTGATGGTTGGAACTCTTGATGGTTGGAACTCTTGAGTTGGAACTCTTGATGGTTGGAACTCTTGAGTTGGAACTCCTGAGTTGGAACTCTTGATGGATGGAACTCTTGAGTTGGAACTCCTGAGTTGGAACTCTTGATGGTTGGAACTCTTGAGTTGGAACTCCTGAGTTGGAACTCTTGATGGTTGGAACTCTTGAGTTGGAACTCCTGAGTTGGAACTCCTGAGTTGGAACTCTTGATGGTTGGAACTCTTGAGTTGGAACTCTTGATGGTTGGAACTCTTGAGTTGGAACTCTTGATGGTTGGAACTCTTGAGTTGGAACTCTTGATGGTTGGAACTCTTGAGTTGGAACTCTTGAGTTGGAACTCCTGATGGTTGGAACTCTTGATGGTTGGAACTCTTGATGGTTGGAACTCTTGAGTTGGAACTCCTGAGTTGAAACTCTTGATGGTTGGAACTCTTGAGTTGGAACTCCTGAGTTGGAACTCTTGATGGTTGGAACTCTTGAGTTGTAACTCCTGAGTTGGAACTCTTGATGGTTGGAACTCTTGAGTTGGAACTCTTGAGTTGGAACTCTTGATGGTTGGAACTCTTGATGGTTGGAACTCTTGACGGTTGGAACTCTTGACGGTTGGAACTCTTGATGGTTGGAACTCTTGATGGTTGGAACTCTTGAGGAGGGCGGCATTGTGAGTTGGGAGATGTGGTTCTACAGCGTGACGTCCATCTGTCTATTGATGACGATGATGATGAGATGTTATATGTTCATCCTCCTCTCCTCTCTCCCACCTTCCCCCGACCCCAGAGTCCGTAGGAGGTGATGAATCCCCCAGCTGAGATGTCCCCTCCCACCGCCCCTGTTGCCACAGAGACACGGAGCATGATCTCTGACCCGTCCCACCTCGGAACTCTGGGAAGTAATGTCCGCCTGAAGGCAGCCACACCTAACAGCACAGGTACTGAGTCGCACGCACACGCACGCACGCGCACGCACGCACGCACGCACGCACGCACGCAGGCACGCACACACACACACACACACACACACACACACACACACACACACACACACACTCCCACTCGTAGCTGCTGTACCGGTACCACCTGTATATAGCCTCCACGTTGACTCTGTACCGTAATACCCTGTATATAGCCTCCACGTTGACTCTGTACCGTAATACCCTGTATATAGCCTCCACATTGACTCTGTACCGTAATACACTGTATATAGCCTCCACATTGACTCTGTACCGGTACCCCCTGTATATTGTCTCCACACTGACTCTGTACCGGTACCCCATGTATATAGCCTCCACATTGACTCTGTA
>NW_027260977.1:52500-67500 GCF_045791955.1 Oncorhynchus clarkii lewisi
CAAACCTCTCCTCAGGACCCCCAGACATGTCAAACCTCTCCTCCAGGAACCCCAGACATGTCAAACCTCTCCTCCAGCAACCCCAGACATGTCAAACCTCTCCTCCAGGAACCCCAGACATGTCAAACCTCTCCGCAGGAACCCCAGACATGTCAAACCTGTCCTCCAGGACCCCCAGACATGTCAAACCTCTCCTCCAGGAACCCCAGACATGTCAAACCTCTCCTCCAGGAACCCCAGATATGTCAAACCTCTCCTCCAGGAACCCCAGACATGTCAAACCTCTCCTCCAGGACCCCCAGACATGTCAAACCTCTCCTCCAGGAACCCCAGACATGTCAAACCTGTCCTCCAGGAACCCCAGACATGTCAAACCTCTCCTCAGGACCCCCAGACATGTCAAACCTCTCCTCCAGGTACCCCAGACATGTCAAACCTCTCCTCTAGGAACCCCAGACATGTCAAACCTCTCCTCCAGGACCCCCAGACATGTCAAACCTGTCCTCCAGGACCCCCAGACATGTCAAACCTCTCCTCCAGGAACCCCAGACATGTCAAACCTCTCCCCATGACCCCCAGACATGTCAAACCTCTCCACATGACCCCCAGACATGTCAAACCTCTTCTCAGGACCCCCAGACATGTCAAACCTGTCCTCCAGGACCCCCAGACATGTCAAACCTCTCCTCCAGGAACCCCAGACATGTCAAACCTCTCCTCCAGGAACCCCAGACATGTCAAACCTCTCCTCCAGGAACCCCAGACATGTCAAACCTCTCCTCAGGACCCCCAGACATGTCAAACCTCTCCTCCAGGAACCCCAGACATGTCAAACCTCTCATCCAGGAACCTCAGACATGTCAAACCTCTTCTCAGGACCCCAGACATGTCAAACCTGTCCTCCAGGACCCCCAGACATGTCAAACCTCTCCTCCAGGAACCCCAGACATGTCAAACCTCTCCTCCAGCAACCCCAGACATGTCAAACCTCTCCTCCAGGAACCCCAGACATGTCAAACCTCTCCTCAAGACCCCCAGACATGTCAAACCTCTTCTCAGGACCCCCAGACATGTCAAACCTCTCCTCAGGAACCCCAGACATGTCAAACCTCTTCTCAGGACCCCCAGACATGTCAATCCTGTCCTCCAGGACCCCCAGACATGTCAAACCTCTCCTCCAGGAACCCCAGACATGTCAAACCTCTCCTCCAGGAACCCCAGACATGTCAAACCTCTCCTCAGGACCCCCAGACATGTCAAACCTCTCCTCCAGGAACCCCAGACATGTCAAACCTCTCCTCCAGGAACCCCAGACATGTCAAACCTCTCCTCCAGGAACCCCAGACATGTCAAACCTCTCCTCAGGACCCCCAGACATGTCAAACCTCTCCTCCAGGAACCCCAGACATGTCAAACCTCTCCTCAGGACCCCCAGACATGTCAAACCTCTCCTCCAGGAACCCCAGACATGTCAAACCTCTCCTCCAGCAACCCCAGACATGTCAAACCTCTCCTCCAGGAACCCCAGACATGTCAAACCTCTCCGCAGGAACCCCAGACATGTCAAACCTGTCCTCCAGGACCCCCAGACATGTCAAACCTCTCCTCCAGGAACCCCAGACATGTCAAACCTCTCCTCCAGGAACCCCAGATATGTCAAACCTCTCCTCCAGGAACCCCAGACATGTCAAACCTCTCCTCCAGGACCCCCAGACATGTCAAACCTCTCCTCCAGGAACCCCAGACATGTCAAACCTGTCCTCCAGGAACCCCAGACATGTCAAACCTCTCCTCAGGACCCCCAGACATGTCAAACCTCTCCTCCAGGTACCCCAGACATGTCAAACCTCTCCTCTAGGAACCCCAGACATGTCAAACCTCTCCTCCAGGACCCCCAGACATGTCAAACCTGTCCTCCAGGACCCCCAGACATGTCAAACCTCTCCTCCAGGAACCCCAGACATGTCAAACCTCTCCCCATGACCCCCAGACATGTCAAACCTCTCCACATGACCCCCAGACATGTCAAACCTCTTCTCAGGACCCCCAGACATGTCAAACCTGTCCTCCAGGACCCCCAGACATGTCAAACCTCTCCTCCAGGAACCCCAGACATGTCAAACCTCTCCTCCAGGAACCCCAGACATGTCAAACCTCTCCTCCAGGAACCCCAGACATGTCAAACCTCTCCTCAGGACCCCCAGACATGTCAAACCTCTCCTCCAGGAACCCCAGACATGTCAAACCTCTCATCCAGGAACCTCAGACATGTCAAACCTCTTCTCAGGACCCCAGACATGTCAAACCTGTCCTCCAGGACCCCCAGACATGTCAAACCTCTCCTCCAGGAACCCCAGACATGTCAAACCTCTCCTCCAGCAACCCCAGACATGTCAAACCTCTCCTCCAGGAACCCCAGACATGTCAAACCTCTCCTCAAGACCCCCAGACATGTCAAACCTCTTCTCAGGACCCCCAGACATGTCAAACCTCTCCTCAGGAACCCCAGACATGTCAAACCTCTTCTCAGGACCCCCAGACATGTCAATCCTGTCCTCCAGGACCCCCAGACATGTCAAACCTCTCCTCCAGGAACCCCAGACATGTCAAACCTCTCCTCCAGGAACCCCAGACATGTCAAACCTCTCCTCAGGACCCCCAGACATGTCAAACCTCTCCTCCAGGAACCCCAGACATGTCAAACCTCTCCTCCAGGAACCTCAGACATGTCAAACCTCTTCTCAGGACCCCAGACATGTCAAACCTGTCCTCCAGGACCCCCAGACATGTCAAACCTCTCCTCCAGGAACCCCAGACATGTCAAACCTCTCCTCCAGCAACCCCAGACATGTCAAACCTCTCCTCCAGGAACCCCAGACATGTCAAACCTCTCCTCAGGAACCCCAGACATGTCAAACCTGTCCTCCAGGACCCCCAGACATGTCAAACCTCTCCTCCAGGAACCCCAGACATGTCAAACCTCTCCTCCAGGAACCCCAGACATGTCAAACCTCTCCTCCAGGAACCCCAGACATGTCAAACCTCTCCTCCAGGACCCCCAGACATGTCAAACCTCTCCTCCAGGAACCCCAGACATGTCAAACCTGTCCTCCAGGAACCCCAGACATGTCAAACCTCTCCTCAGGACCCCCAGACATGTCAAACCTCTCCTCCAGGTACCCCAGACATGTCAAACCTCTCCTCCAGGAACCCCAGACATGTCAAACCTCTCCTCCAGGACCCCCAGACATGTCAAACCTGTCCTCCAGGACCCCCAGACATGTCAAACCTCTCCTCCAGGAACCCCAGACATGTCAAACCTCTCCCCATAACCCCCAGACATGTCAAACCTCTCCACATGACCCCCAGACATGTCAAACCTCTTCTCAGGACCCCCAGACATGTCAAACCTGTCCTCCAGGACCCCCAGACATGTCAAACCTCTCCTCCAGGAACCCCAGACATGTCAAACCTCTCCTCCAGGAACCCCAGACATGTCAAACCTCTCCTCCAGGAACCCCAGACATGTCAAACCTCTCCTCAGGACCCCCAGACATGTCAAACCTCTCCTCCAGGAACCCCAGACATGTCAAACCTCTCATCCAGGAACCTCAGACATGTCAAACCTCTTCTCAGGACCCCAGACATGTCAAACCTGTCCTCCAGGACCCCCAGACATGTCAAACCTCTCCTCCAGGAACCCCAGACATGTCAAACCTCTCCTCCAGCAACCCCAGACATGTCAAACCTCTCCTCCAGGAACCCCAGACATGTCAAACCTCTCCTCAGGACCCCCAGACATGTCAAACCTGTCCTCCAGGACCCCCAGACATGTCAAACCTCTCCTCCAGGAACCCCAGACATGTCAAACCTCTCCTCCAGGAACCCCAGACATGTCAAACCTCTCCTCCAGGAACCCCAGACATGTCAAACCTGTCCTCCAGGACCCCCAGACATGTCAAACCTGTCCTCCAGGAACCCCAGACATGTCAAACCTGTCCTCCAGGAACCCCAGACATGTCAAACCTCTACTCAGGACCCCCAGACATGTCAAACCTGTCCTCCAGGAACCCCAGACATGTCAAACCTCTACTCAGGACCCCCAGACATGTCAAACCTCTCCTCCAGGAACCCCAGACATGTCAAACCTCTACTCAGGACCCCCAGACATGTCAAACCTGTCCTCCAGGACCCCCAGACATGTCAAACCTGTCCTCCAGGAACCCCAGACATGGCAAACCTGTCCTCCAGGACCCCCAGACATGTCAAACCTGTCCTCCAGGACCCCCAGACATGTCAAACCTCTCCTCAAGACCCCCAGACATGTCAAACCTCTTCTCAGGACCCCCAGACATGTCAAACCTCTCCTCAGGAACCCCAGACATGTCAAACCTCTTCTCAGGACCCCCAGACATGTCAATCCTGTCCTCCAGGACCCCCAGACATGTCAAACCTCTCCTCCAGGAACCCCAGACATGTCAAACCTCTCCTCCAGGAACCCCAGACATGTCAAACCTCTTCTCAGGACCCCCAGACATGTCAAACCTCTCCTCAGGAACCCCAGACATGTCAAACCTCTTCTCAGGACCCCCAGACATGTCAATCCTGTCCTCCAGGACCCCCAGACATGTCAAACCTCTCCTCCAGGAACCCCAGACATGTCAAACCTCTCCTCCAGGAACCCCAGACATGTCAAACCTCTCCTCAGGACCCCCAGACATGTCAAACCTCTCCTCCAGGAACCCCAGACATGTCAAACCTCTCCTCCAGGAACCTCAGACATGTCAAACCTCTTCTCAGGACCCCAGACATGTCAAACCTGTCCTCCAGGACCCCCAGACATGTCAAACCTCTCCTCCAGGAACCCCAGACATGTCAAACCTCTCCTCCAGCAACCCCAGACATGTCAAACCTCTCCTCCAGGAACCTCAGACATGTCAAACCTCTTCTCAGGACCCCAGACATGTCAAACCTCTCCTCAGGACCCCCAGACATGTCAAACCTCTCCTCCAGGTACCCCAGACATGTCAAACCTCTCCTCCAGGAACCCCAGACATGTCAAACCTCTCCTCCAGGACCCCCAGACATGTCAAACCTGTCCTCCAGGACCCCCAGACATGTCAAACCTCTCCTCCAGGAACCCCAGACATGTCAAACCTCTCCCCATAACCCCCAGACATGTCAAACCTCTCCACATGACCCCCAGACATGTCAAACCTCTTCTCAGGACCCCCAGACATGTCAAACCTGTCCTCCAGGACCCCCAGACATGTCAAACCTCTCCTCCAGGAACCCCAGACATGTCAAACCTCTCCTCCAGGAACCCCAGACATGTCAAACCTCTCCTCCAGGAACCCCAGACATGTCAAACCTCTCCTCAGGACCCCCAGACATGTCAAACCTCTCCTCCAGGAACCCCAGACATGTCAAACCTCTCATCCAGGAACCTCAGACATGTCAAACCTCTTCTCAGGACCCCAGACATGTCAAACCTGTCCTCCAGGACCCCCAGACATGTCAAACCTCTCCTCCAGGAACCCCAGACATGTCAAACCTCTCCTCCAGCAACCCCAGACATGTCAAACCTCTCCTCCAGGAACCCCAGACATGTCAAACCTCTCCTCAGGACCCCCAGACATGTCAAACCTGTCCTCCAGGACCCCCAGACATGTCAAACCTCTCCTCCAGGAACCCCAGACATGTCAAACCTCTCCTCCAGGAACCCCAGACATGTCAAACCTCTCCTCCAGGAACCCCAGACATGTCAAACCTGTCCTCCAGGACCCCCAGACATGTCAAACCTGTCCTCCAGGAACCCCAGACATGTCAAACCTGTCCTCCAGGAACCCCAGACATGTCAAACCTCTACTCAGGACCCCCAGACATGTCAAACCTGTCCTCCAGGAACCCCAGACATGTCAAACCTCTACTCAGGACCCCCAGACATGTCAAACCTCTCCTCCAGGAACCCCAGACATGTCAAACCTCTACTCAGGACCCCCAGACATGTCAAACCTGTCCTCCAGGACCCCCAGACATGTCAAACCTGTCCTCCAGGAACCCCAGACATGGCAAACCTGTCCTCCAGGACCCCCAGACATGTCAAACCTGTCCTCCAGGACCCCCAGACATGTCAAACCTCTCCTCAAGACCCCCAGACATGTCAAACCTCTTCTCAGGACCCCCAGACATGTCAAACCTCTCCTCAGGAACCCCAGACATGTCAAACCTCTTCTCAGGACCCCCAGACATGTCAATCCTGTCCTCCAGGACCCCCAGACATGTCAAACCTCTCCTCCAGGAACCCCAGACATGTCAAACCTCTCCTCCAGGAACCCCAGACATGTCAAACCTCTTCTCAGGACCCCCAGACATGTCAAACCTCTCCTCAGGAACCCCAGACATGTCAAACCTCTTCTCAGGACCCCCAGACATGTCAATCCTGTCCTCCAGGACCCCCAGACATGTCAAACCTCTCCTCCAGGAACCCCAGACATGTCAAACCTCTCCTCCAGGAACCCCAGACATGTCAAACCTCTCCTCAGGACCCCCAGACATGTCAAACCTCTCCTCCAGGAACCCCAGACATGTCAAACCTCTCCTCCAGGAACCTCAGACATGTCAAACCTCTTCTCAGGACCCCAGACATGTCAAACCTGTCCTCCAGGACCCCCAGACATGTCAAACCTCTCCTCCAGGAACCCCAGACATGTCAAACCTCTCCTCCAGCAACCCCAGACATGTCAAACCTCTCCTCCAGGAACCCCAGACATGTCAAACCTCTCCGCAGGAACCCCAGACATGTCAAACCTGTCCTCCAGGACCCCCAGACATGTCAAACCTCTCCTCCAGGAACCCCAGACATGTCAAACCTCTCCTCCAGGAACCCCAGATATGTCAAACCTCTCCTCCAGGAACCCCAGACATGTCAAACCTCTCCTCCAGGACCCCCAGACATGTCAAACCTCTCCTCCAGGAACCCCAGACATGTCAAACCTGTCCTCCAGGAACCCCAGACATGTCAAACCTCTCCTCAGGACCCCCAGACATGTCAAACCTCTCCTCCAGGTACCCCAGACATGTCAAACCTCTCCTCTAGGAACCCCAGACATGTCAAACCTCTCCTCCAGGACCCCCAGACATGTCAAACCTGTCCTCCAGGACCCCCAGACATGTCAAACCTCTCCTCCAGGAACCCCAGACATGTCAAACCTCTCCCCATGACCCCCAGACATGTCAAACCTCTCCACATGACCCCCAGACATGTCAAACCTCTTCTCAGGACCCCCAGACATGTCAAACCTGTCCTCCAGGACCCCCAGACATGTCAAACCTCTCCTCCAGGAACCCCAGACATGTCAAACCTCTCCTCCAGGAACCCAGACATGTCAAACCTCTCCTCCAGGAACCCCAGACATGTCAAACCTCTCCTCAGGACCCCCAGACATGTCAAACCTCTCCTCCAGGAACCCCAGACATGTCAAACCTCTCATCCAGGAACCTCAGACATGTCAAACCTCTTCTCAGGACCCCAGACATGTCAAACCTGTCCTCCAGGACCCCCAGACATGTCAAACCTCTCCTCCAGGAACCCCAGACATGTCAAACCTCTCCTCCAGCAACCCCAGACATGTCAAACCTCTCCTCCAGGAACCCCAGACATGTCAAACCTCTCCTCAGGACCCCCAGACATGTCAAACCTGTCCTCCAGGACCCCCAGACATGTCAAACCTCTCCTCCAGGAACCCCAGACATGTCAAACCTCTCCTCCAGGAACCCCAGACATGTCAAACCTCTCCTCCAGGAACCCCAGACATGTCAAACCTCTCATCCAGGAACCTCAGACATGTCAAACCTCTTCTCAGGACCCCAGACATGTCAAACCTGTCCTCCAGGACCCCCAGACATGTCAAACCTCTCCTCCAGGAACCCCAGACATGTCAAACCTCTCCTCCAGCAACCCCAGACATGTCAAACCTCTCCTCCAGGAACCCCAGACATGTCAAACCTCTCCTCAGGACCCCCAGACATGTCAAACCTGTCCTCCAGGACCCCCAGACATGTCAAACCTCTCCTCCAGGAACCCCAGACATGTCAAACCTCTCCTCCAGGAACCCCAGACATGTCAAACCTCTCCTCCAGGAACCCCAGACATGTCAAACCTGTCCTCCAGGACCCCCAGACATGTCAAACCTGTCCTCCAGGAACCCCAGACATGTCAAACCTGTCCTCCAGGAACCCCAGACATGTCAAACCTCTACTCAGGACCCCCAGACATGTCAAACCTGTCCTCCAGGAACCCCAGACATGTCAAACCTCTACTCAGGACCCCCAGACATGTCAAACCTCTCCTCCAGGAACCCCAGACATGTCAAACCTTTACTCAGGACCCCCAGACATGTCAAACCTGTCCTCCAGGACCCCCAGACATGTCAAACCTGTCCTCCAGGAACCCCAGACATGTCAAACCTGTCCTCCAGGACCCCCAGACATGTCAAACCTGTCCTCCAGGACCCCCAGACATGTCAAACCTCTCCTCAAGACCCCCAGACATGTCAAACCTCTTCTCAGGACCCCCAGACATGTCAAACCTCTCCTCAGGAACCCCAGACATGTCAAACCTCTTCTCAGGACCCCCAGACATGTCAATCCTGTCCTCCAGGACCCCCAGACATGTCAAACCTCTCCTCCAGGAACCCCAGACATGTCAAACCTCTCCTCCAGGAACCCCAGACATGTCAAACCTCTCCTCAGGACCCCCAGACATGTCAAACCTCTCCTCCAGGAACCCCAGACATGTCAAACCTCTCCTCCAGGAACCTCAGACATGTCAAACCTCTTCTCAGGACCCCAGACATGTCAAACCTGTCCTCCAGGACCCCCAGACATGTCAAACCTCTCCTCCCGGAACCCCAGACATGTCAAACCTCTCCTCCAGCAACCCCAGACATGTCAAACCTCTCCTCCAGGAACCCCAGACATGTCAAACCTCTCCTCAGGACCCCCAGACATGTCAAACCTGTCCTCCAGGACCCCCAGACATGTCAAACCTCTCCTCCAGGAACCCCAGACATGTCAAACCTCTCCTCCAGGAACCCAAGACATGTCAAACCTCTCCTCCAGGAACCCCAGACATGTCAAACCTCTCCTCCAGGACCCCCAGACATGTCAAACCTCTCCTCCAGGAACCCCAGACATGTCAAACCTGTCCTCCAGGAACCCCAGACATGTCAAACCTCTTCTCAGGACCCCCAGACATGTCAAACCTCTCCTCAGGAACCCCAGACATGTCAAACCTCTTCTCAGGACCCCCAGACATGTCAATCCTGTCCTCCAGGACCCCCAGACATGTCAAACCTCTCCTCCAGGAACCCCAGACATGTCAAACCTCTCCTCCAGGAACCCCAGACATGTCAAACCTCTCCTCAGGACCCCCAGACATGTCAAACCTCTCCTCCAGGAACCCCAGACATGTCAAACCTCTCCTCCAGGAACCTCAGACATGTCAAACCTCTTCTCAGGACCCCAGACATGTCAAACCTGTCCTCCAGGACCCCCAGACATGTCAAACCTCTCCTCCCGGAACCCCAGACATGTCAAACCTCTCCTCCAGCAACCCCAGACATGTCAAACCTCTCCTCCAGGAACCCCAGACATGTCAAACCTCTCCTCAGGACCCCCAGACATGTCAAACCTGTCCTCCAGGACCCCCAGACATGTCAAACCTCTCCTCCAGGAACCCCAGACATGTCAAACCTCTCCTCCAGGAACCCAAGACATGTCAAACCTCTCCTCCAGGAACCCCAGACATGTCAAACCTCTCCTCCAGGACCCCCAGACATGTCAAACCTCTCCTCCAGGAACCCCAGACATGTCAAACCTGTCCTCCAGGAACCCCAGACATGTCAAACCTCTCCTCAGGACCCCCAGACATGTCAAACCTCTCCTCTAGGTACCCCAGACATGTCAAACCTCTCCTCCAGGAACCCCAGACATGTCAAACCTCTCCTCCAGGACCCCCAGACATGTCAAACCTGTCCTCCAGGACCCCCAGACATGTCAAACCTCTCCTCCAGGAACCCCAGACATGTCAAACCTCTCCCCATGACCCCCAGACATGTCAAACCTCTCCACATGACCCCCAGACATGTCAAACCTCTTCTCAGGACCCCCAGACATGTCAAACCTGTCCTCCAGGACCCCCAGACATGTCAAACCTCTCCTCCAGGAACCCCAGACATGTCAAACCTCTCCTCCAGGAACCCCAGACATGTCAAACCTCTCCTCCAGGAACCCCAGACATGTCAAACCTCTCCTCAGGACCCCCAGACATGTCAAACCTCTCCTCCAGGAACCCCAGACATGTCAAACCTGTCCTCCAGGACCCCCAGACATGTCAAACCTGTCCTCCAGGACCCCCAGACATGTCAAACCTCTCCTCAAGACCCCCAGACATGTCAAACCTCTTCTCAGGACCCCCAGACATGTCAAACCTCTCCTCAGGAACCCCAGACATGTCAAACCTCTTCTCAGGACCCCCAGACATGTCAATCCTGTCCTCCAGGACCCCCAGACATGTCAAACCTCTCCTCCAGGAACCCAGACATGTCAAACCTCTCCTCCAGGAACCCCAGACATGTCAAACCTCTCCTCAGGACCCCCAGACATGTCAAACCTCTCCTCCAGGAACCCCAGTCATGTCAAACCTCTCCTCCAGGAACCCCAGACATGTCAAACCTCTCCTCCAGGAACCCCAGACATGTCAAACCTCTCCTCCAGGAACCCCAGACATGTCAAACCTCTCCTCCAGGAACCCCAGACATGTCAAACCTCTCCTCCAGGACCCCCCGACATGTCAAACCTCTCCTCCAGGAACCCCAGACATGTCAAACCTGTCCTCCAGGAACCCCAGACATGTCAAACCTCTCCTCAGGACCCCCAGACATGTCAAACCTCTCCTCCAGGTACCCCAGACATGTCAAACCTCTCCTCCAGGAACCCCAGACATGTCAAACCTCTCCTCCAGGACCCCCAGACATGTCAAACCTGTCCTCCAGGACCCCCAGACATGTCAAACCTCTCCTCCAGGAACCCAGACATGTCAAACCTCTCCCCATGACCCCCAGACATGTCAAACCTCTCCACATGACCCCCAGACATGTCAAACCTCTTCTCAGGACCCCCAGACATGTCAAACCTGTCCTCCAGGACCCCCAGACATGTCAAACCTCTCCTCCAGGAACCCCAGACATGTCAAACCTGTCCTCCAGGACCCCCAGACATGTCAAACCTCTCCTCCAGGAACCCCAGACATGTCAAACCTCTCCTCCAGGAACCCCAGACATGTCAAACCTCTCCTCCAGGAACCCCAGACATGTCAAACCTCTCCTCAGGACCCCCAGACATGTCAAACCTGTCCTCCAGGACCTCCAGACATGTCAAACCTCTCCTCCAGGAACCCCAGACATGTCAAACCTCTCCTCCAAGAACCCCAGACATGTCAAACCTCTCCTCCAGGAACCCCAGACATGTCAAACCTCTCCTCCAGGACCCCCAGACATGTCAAACCTCTCCTCCAGGAACCCCAGACATGTCAAACCTGTCCTCCAGGAACCCCAGACAGGTCAAACCTCTCCTCAGGACCCCCAGACATGTCAAACCTCTCCTCCAGGAACCCCAGACATGTCAAACCTCTCCTCCAGGAACCCCAGACAAGTCAAACCTCTCCTCCAGGACCCCCAGACATGTCAAACCTGTCCTCCAGGACCCCCAGACATGTCAAACCTCTCCTCCAGGAACCCCAGACATGTCAAACCTCTCCCCATGACCCCCAGACATGTCAAACCTCTCCCCATGACCCCCAGACATGTCAAACCTCTTCTCAGGACCCCCAGACATGTCAAACCTGTCCTCCAGGACCCCCAGACATGTCAAACTGCTCCTCAGGACCCCCAGACATGTCAAATCTCTCCTCCAGGACCCCCAGACATGTCAAACCTCTCCTCCAGGAACCCCAGACATGTCAAACCTCTCCTCCAGGACCCCCAGACATGTCAAACCTGTCCTCCAGGACCCCCAGACATGTCAAACCTCTCCTCCAGGAACCCCAGACATGTCAAACCTCTCCTCCAGGACCCCCAGACATGTCAAACCTGTCCTCCAGGACCCCCAGACATGTCAAACCTGTCCTCCAGGACCCCCAGACATGTCAAACCTCTCCTCCAGGACCCCCAGACATGTCAAACTGCTCCTCAGGACCCCCAGACATGTCAAACTGCTCTTCAGGACCCCCAGACATGTCAAACCTCTCCCCATGACCCCCAGACATGTCAAACCTCTCCCCATGACCCCCAGACATGTCAAACCTCTCCCCATGACCCCCAGACATGTCAAACCTCTTCTCGGGGACCCCCCAGACATGTCAAACCTCTCCCCATGACCCCCAGACATGTCAAACCTCTTCTCGGGGACCCCCCAGACATGTCAAACCTCTCCTCCAGGAACCCCAGACATGTCAAACCTCTCCTCCAGGACCACCAGACATGTCAAACCTGTCCTCCAGGACCCCCAGACATGTCAAACCTCTCCTCCAGGAACCCCAGACATGTCAAACCTCTCCCCATGACCCCCAGACATGTCAAACCTCTCCCCATGACCCCCAGACATGTCAAACCTCTTCTCAGGACCCCCAGACATGTCAAACCTGTCCTCCAGGACCCCCAGACATGTCAAACTGCTCCTCAGGACCCCCAGACATGTCAAACCTCTCCTCCAGGACCCCCAGACATGTCAAACCTCTCCTCCAGGAACCCCAGACATGTCAAACCTCTCCTCCAGGACCCCCAGCCATGTCAAACCTGTCCTCCAGGACCCCCAGACATGTCAAACCTCTCCTCCAGGAACCCCAGACATGTCAAACCTCTCCTCCAGGACCCCCAGACATGTCAAACCTGTCCTCCAGGACCCCCAGACATGTCAAACCTGTCCTCCAGGACCCCCAGACATGTCAAACCTCTCCTCCAGGACCCCCAGACATGTCAAACTGCTCCTCAGGACCCCCAGACATGTCAAACTGCTCTTCAGGACCCCCAGACATGTCAAACCTCTCCCCATGACCCCCAGACATGTCAAGCCTCTCCTCCAGGAACCCCAGACATGTCAAACCTCTCCTCCAGGACCCCCAGCCATGTCAAACCTGTCCTCCAGGACCCCCAGACATGTCAAACCTCTCCTCCAGGAACCCCAGACATGTCAAACCTCTCCTCCAGGACCCCCAGACATGTCAAACCTGTCCTCCAGGACCCCCAGACATGTCAAACCTGTCCTCCAGGACCCCCAGACATGTCAAACCTCTCCTCCAGGACCCCCAGACATTTCAAACTGCTCCTCAGGACCCCCAGACATGTCAAACTGCTCTTCAGGACCCCCAGACATGTCAAACCTCTCCCCATGACCCCCAGACATGTCAAACCTCTCCCCATGACCCCCAGACATGTCAAACCTCTCCCCATGACCCCCAGACATGTCAAACCTCTTCTCGGGGACCCCCCAGACATGTCAAACCTCTCCCCATGACCCCCAGACATGTCAAACCTCTTCTCGGGACCCCCCAGACATGTCAAACCTCTTCTCGGGACCCCCAGACATGTCAAACCTCTTCTCGGGGACCCCCAGTTGTTTCAAACCTGTCCTCGGTTGTAGCCCTGAGCTATGCATATGAATATATATCCATATCCATATGAATGTTTAAAAAACCCTGTCTCAGCAGACTCTCCTGGATAAATAACCAATATAAATGTCTCAGCAGACTCTCCTGGATAAATAACCAATATAAATGTCTCAGCAGACTCTCCTGGATAAATAACCAATATAAATGTCTCAGTGGACTCTCCTGGATAAATAACCAATATAAATGTCTCAGTGGACTCTCCTGGTTAAATAACCAATATAAATGTCTCAGCACACTCTCCTGGATAAATAACCAATATAAATGTCTCAGTGGACTCTCCTGGATAAATAACCAATATAAATGTCTCAGTGGACTCTCCTGGATAAATAACCAATATAAATGTCTCAGCACACTCTCCTGGATAAATAACCAATATAAATGTCTCAGCAGACTCTCCTGGATAAATAACCAATATAAATGTCTCAGCACACTCTCCTGGATAAATAAACAATATAAATGTCTCAGTGGACTTTCCTGGTGTCACGCCCTGACCATAGAGAGCCTTTGTTTCTCTATGGTAGGTCAGGGCGTGACTGGGGGGTATTCTAGTTTATTATTTCTATGTGGGGTTCTAGTTTATTATTTATATTCTTGGTGATTTGTATGATTCCCAATTAGAGGCAGCTGGTAATCGTTGTCTCTAATTGGGGATCGTATTTAAGTAGTTATTGTTCCCACCTGTGTTTGTGGGATATTATTTTGTGTTTTCTGCATGTGCACCACATAGTCACGTTTCGTTGTCAGTTTATTGATTTATTGTTTTTCAATTTATTAATAAATTATGTGGAACTCAACATCCATTTCCGTCTCTCCACACGTACGTGAAACCTCGCTAAATTAACCATATAAACTCAGCAAAAAAAAGAAACGTCCCCTCACTGTCAACTCCGTTTTATTTTCAGAAAACTTAACATGTGTGAATATTTGTATGAACATAACAAGATTGAACAACTGAGACATAAACTGAACAAGTTACACAGACATGAACAGAAATGGAATAATGTCTCACTGAACAAAGGAAGGGTTAAAATCAAAAGTAACAGTCAGTATCTGGTGTGGCCACCAGCTGCATTAAGTACTGCAGTGCATCTCCTCCTCATGGACTGCACCAGATTTGCAAGTTCTTGCTGTGAGATGTTACCCCACTCTTCCACCAAGGCACCTGCAACTTCCTGGACATTTCTGGGGGGAATGGCCATAGCCCTCACCCTCCGATCCAACAGGTCCCAGACGTGCTCAGTGGGATTGAGACCCGGGCTCTTCGCTGGCCA
>NW_027260977.1:72500-102500 GCF_045791955.1 Oncorhynchus clarkii lewisi
TAGAGCCTGTTATAGAGCCTGCTATAGAGCCTGCTGTAGAGCCTGTTGTAGAGTCTGCTGTAGAGCCTGTTGTAGAGCCTGTTGTAGAGCCTGTTATAGAGCCTGCTATAAATCAAATCAAATTTATTTATATAGCCCTTCGTTCATCAGCTGATATCTCAAAGTGCTGTACAGAAACACAGCCTAAAACCCCAAACAGCAAGCAATGCAGGTGTAGAAGCACGGTGGCTAGGAAAAACTCCCTAGGAAGGCCAAAACCTAGGAAGAAACCTAGAGAGGAACCAGGCTATGTGGGGTGGCCAGTCCTCTTCTGGCTGTGCCGGGTGGAGATTATAACAGAACATGGCCAAGATGTTCAAATGTTCATAAATGACCAGCATGGTCTAATAATAATAAGGCAGAACTGTTGAAACTGGAGCAGCAGCACGGTAAGGTGGTCTGGGGACAGCAAGGAGTCATCATGTCAGGTAGTCCTGGGGCATGGTCCTAGGGCTCAGGTCAGTTGAAACTGGAGCAGCAGCATGGCCAGGTGGACTGGGGACAGCAAGGAGTCATCATGTCAGGTAGTCCTGGGGCATGGTCCTAGGGCTCAGGTCCTCCGAGAGAGAGAAAGAAGGAGAGAAGGAGAGAATTAGAGAACGCACACTTAGATTCACACAGGACACCGAATAAGACAGGAGAAGTACTCCAGATACAGTGCCTTGCGAAAGTATTCGGCCCCCTTGAACTTTGCGACCTATTGCCACATTTCAGGCTTCAAACATAAAGATATAAAACTGTATTTTTTTGTGAAGAATCAACAACAAGTGGGACACAATCATGAAGTGGAACGACATTTATTGGATATTTCAAACTTTTTTAACCTGTTGCGACGACCAAACCCGGATCCGGGATTCTATTTACAGACCTAAGCTCATTACCATAACGCAACGTTAACTATTCATGAAAATCGCAAATGAAATGAAATAAATATGCTATCTCTCAAGCTTAGCCTTTTGTTAACAACACTGTCATCTCAGATTTTCAAAATATGCTTTTCAATCATTTGTGTAACAGTAGCTAGCTAGCGTAGCATTTAGCGTTAGCATTTAGCAGGCAACTATCACAAAAACAAGTAAAGCCTTCAAATAAAATAACTTACCTTTGAAGAACTTCTGATGTTTTCAATGAGGAGACTCTCAGTTAGATAGCAGATGCTCAGTTTTTCCAAAAAGATTCTTTGTGTATTAGAAATAGCTCCGTTTTGTACATCACATTTGGCTACCAAAAAAAAAAAAAAAAAAACGAAAATTCAGCCCTCAAAACGCGAACTTTTTTCCAAATTAACTCCATAATATCGACTGAAACATGGCAAACGTGGTTTAGAATCAATCCTCAAGGTGTTTTTCCACATATCTCTTCAATGATATATCCTTCCTGGAAGCCTGGTTTCTCCTTGCTCTCAAATGGAAAAATAATTGCACCTGGCTTTACGCTCCAATTTCGACGCAGGGACACCAGGCGGACACTTGGAAAATGTAGTCTCTTATGGTCAATCTTCCAATGATATGCCTACAAATACGTCACAATGCTGCTAACGCCTTGGGAGAACGACAGAAAGTGTAGGCTCATTCCTTGCGCAATCACAGCCATATAAGGAGACAATGGAAAACAGAGCTTCAGAAATCTGCTCATTTCCTGGTTCACGCATCATCTTGGTTTCGCCTGTAGAATGAGTTCTGGGGCACTTACAGACAATATCTTTGCAGATTCTGAAACTTCAGAGTGTTTTCTTTCAAAAACTGTCAAGAATATGCATAGTCGAGCATCTTTTCGTGACAAAATATTGCGCTTAAAACGGGAACGTTTTTTATCCAAAAATGAAATAGCGCCCCTAGAGATCAAAGAGGTTAACAAATCAAAAACTGAAAAATTGGGCGTGCAAAATTATTCAGCCCCTTTACTTTCAGTGCAGCAAACTCTCTCCAGAAGTTCAGTGAGGGTCTCTGAATGATCCAATGTTGACCTAAATGACTAATGATGATAAATACAATCCACCTGTGTGTAATCAAGTCTCCGTATAAATGCACCTGCACTGTGATAGTCTCAGAGGTCCGTTAAAAGCGCAGAGAGCATCATGAAGAACAAGGAACACACCAGGCAGGTCCGAGATACTGTTGTGAAGAAGTTTAAAGCCGGATTTGGATACAAAAAGATTTCCCAAGCTTTAAACATCCCAAGGAGCACTGTGCAAGCGATAATATTGAAATGGAAGGAGTATCAGACCACTGCAAATCTACCAAGACCTGGCTGTCCCTCTAAACTTTCAGCTCATACAAGGAGAAGACTGATCAGAGATGCAGCCAAGAGGCCCATGATCACTCTGGATGAACTGCAGAGATCTACAGCTGAGGTGGGAGACTCTTTCCATAGGACAACAATCAGTCGTATATTGCACACATCTGGCCTTTATGGAAGAGTGGCAAGAAGAAAGCCATTTCTTAAAGATATCCATAAAAAGTGTCGGTTAAAGTTTGCCACAAGCCACCTGGGAGACACACCAAACATGTGGAAGAAGGTGCTCTGGTCAGATGAAACCAAAATTGAACTTTTTGGCAACAATGCAAAACGTTATGTTTGGCGTAAAAGCAACACAGCTCATCACCCTGAACACACCATCCCCACTGTCAAACATGGTGGTGGCAGCATCATGGTTTGGGCCTGCTTTTCTTCAGCAGGGACAGGGAAGATGGTTAAAATTGATGGGAAGATGGATGGAGCCAAATACAGGACCATTCTGGAAGAAAACCTGATGGAGTCTGCAAAAGACCTGAGACTGGGACGGAGATTTGTCTTCCAACAAGACAATGATCCAAAACATAAAGCAAAATCTACAATGGAATGGTTCAAAAATAAACATATCCAGGTGTTAGAATGGCCAAGTCAAAGTCCAGACCTGAATCCAATCGAGAATCTGTGGAAAGAACTGAAAACTGCTGTTCACAAATGCTCTCCATCCAACCTCACTGAGCTCGAGCTGTTTTGCAAGGAGGAATGGGAAAAAATGTCAGTCTCTCGATGTGCAAAACTGATAGAGACATACCCCAAGCGACTTACAGCTGTAATCGCAGCAAAAGGTGGCGCTACAAAGTATTAACTTAAGGGGGCTGAATAATTTTGCACGCCCTATTTTTCAGTTTTTGATTTGTTAAAAAAGGTTGAAATATCCAATAAATGTCGTTCCACTTCATGATTGTGTCCCACTTGTTGTTGATTCTTCACAAAAAAATACAGTTTTATATCTTTATGTTTGAAGCCTGAAATGTGGCAAAAGGTCGCAAAGTTCAAGGGGGCCGAATACTTTCGCAAGGCACTGTATAACAAACTGACCCTAGCCCCCCCGACACATAAACTACTGCAGCATAAATACTGGAGGCTGAGACAGGAGGGGTCAGGAGACACTGTGGCCCCATCCGAGGACACCCCCGGACAGGGCCAAACAGGAAGGATATAACCCCACCCACTTTGCCAAAGCACAGCCCCCACACCACTAGAGGGATATCTTCAACCACCAACTTACCATCCTGAGACAAGGCTGAGTATAGCCCACAAAGACCTCCGCCACTCCACAACCAAAGAGGGGGGGGGGCGGCACCAACCCAGACAGGATGACCACATCAGTGAATCAACCCACTCAGGTGACGCACCCCCTCCAGGGACGGCATGAGAGAGCCCCATTAAGCCAGTGACTCAGCCCCTGTAATAGGGTTAGAGGCAGAGAATCCCAGTGGAAAGAGGGGAACCGGCCAGGCAGAGACAGCAAGGGCGGTTCGTTGCTCCAGAGCCTTTCCGTTCACCTTCCCACTCCT
Organism: Oncorhynchus clarkii lewisi; assembly: GCF_045791955.1. Lineage (NCBI taxonomy): Eukaryota > Metazoa > Chordata > Actinopteri > Salmoniformes > Salmonidae > Oncorhynchus > Oncorhynchus clarkii. The sequence continues at coordinate 76,349 of NW_027260977.1, forward strand.
GGGCCAGACTACACTCAATCATATGACCCACTGAAGAGATGAGTCTTCAGTAAAGACTTAAAGGTTGAGACCGAGTTTGCGTCTCTGACATGGGTAGGCAGACCGTTCCATAAAAATTGAGCTCTATAGGAGAAAGCCCTGCCTCCAGCCGTTTGCTTAGAAATTCTAGGGACAATTAGGAGGCCTGCGTCTTGTGACCGTAGCGTACGTGTAGGTATGTACAGCAGGACCAAATCAGAGAGATAGGTAGGAGCAAGCCCATGTAATGCTTTGTAGGTTAGCAGTAAAACCTTGAAATCAGCCCTTGCTTTGACAGGAAGCCAGTGTAGAGAGGCTAGCACTGGAGTAATATGATCAAATCTTTTGGTTCTAGTCAGGATTCTAGCAGCCGTATTTAGCACTAACTGAAGTTTATTTAATGCTTTATCCGGGTCGCCGGAAAGTAGAGCATTGCAGTAGTCTAACCTAGAAGTGACAAAAGCATGGATTCATTTTTCTGCATCATTTTTGGACAGAACGTTTCTGATTTTTGCAATGTTACGTAGATGGAAAAAAGCTGTCCTTGATACAGTCTTGATATGTTCTTCAAAAGAGAGATCAGGGTCCAGAGTAACACCGAGGTCCTTCACAGTTTTATTTGAGACGACTGTACAACCATTAAGATTAATTGTCAGATTCAACAGAAGATCTCTTTGTTTCTTGGGACCTAGAACAAGCATATCTGTTTTGTCCGAGTTTAAAAGTAGAAAGTTTGCAGCCATCCACTTCCTTATGTCTGAAACACATGCTTCTAGCAAGGGCAATTTTGGGGCTTCACCATGTTTCATTGAAATGTACAGCTGTGTGTCATCTGCATAGCAGTGAAAGTTAACATTATGTTTTCGAATAACATCCCCAAGAGGTAAAATATATAGTGAAAACAATAGTGGTCCTAAAACGGAACCTTGAGGAACACCGAAATTTACAATTGATTTGTCAGAGGACAAACCATTCACAGAGACAAACTGATATCTTTCCAACAGATAAGATCTAAACCAGGCCAGAACTTGTCCGTGTAGACCAATTTGGGTTTCCAATCTCTCCAAAAGAATGTGGTGATCGATGGTATCAAAAGCAGCACTAAGGTCTAGGAGCACGATGACAGATGCAGAGCCTCGGTCCGATGCCATTAAATTGTCATTTACCACCTTCACAAGTGCCGTCTCAGTGCTATGATGGGGTCTAAAACCAGACTGAAGCATTTCGTATACATTGTTTGTCTTCAGGAAGGCAGTGAGTTGCGCGCAACAACCTTTTCTAAAAATTTTGAGAGGAATGGAAGATTCGATATAGGCCGATAGTTTTTTATATTTTCTGGGTCAAGGTTTGGCTTTTTCAAGAGAGGCTTTATTACTGCCACTTTTAGTGAGTTTGGTACACATCCGGTGGATAGAGAGCCGTTTATTATGTTCAACATAGGAGGGCCAAGCACAGGAAGCAGCTCTTTCAGTAGTTTAGTTGGAATAGGGTCCAGTATGCAGCTTGAAGGTTTAGAGGCCATGATTATTTTCATCATTGTGTCAAGAGATATAGTACTAAAACACTTGAGAGAGTGAGTATAGAGCCTGCTGTAGAGCCTGTTATAGAGCCTGCTATAGGGCCTGCTATAGGGCCTGCTATAGGGCCTGCATTAGAGCCTGCTATAGGGCATGCTATAGGGCCTGCATTAGAGCCTGTTATAGAGCCTGCTATAGGGCCTGCATTAGAGCCTGTTATAGAGCCTGCTATAGGGCCTGCTATAGGGCCTGCTATAGGGCCTGCTATAGGGCCTGCATTAGAGCCTGCTATAGGGCCTGCTATATGGCCTGCATTAGAGCCTGTTATAGAGCCTGCTATAGGGCCTGCATTAGAGCCTGCTGTAGAGCCTGCTATAGGGCCTGCATTAGAGTCTGTTATAGAGCCTGCTATAGGGCCTGCTATAGGGCCTGCATTAGAGCCTGTTATAGAGCCTGCTATAGAGCCTGCTGTAGAGCCTGTTATACAGCCTGCTATAGAGCCTGTTATAGAGCCTGTTGTAGAGCCTGTTGCAGAGCCTGCATTAGAGCCTGTTATAGAGCCTGTTATAGAGCCTGTTATAGAGCCTGTTATAGAGCCTGCTGTAGAGCCTGTTATACAGCCTGCTATAGAGCCTACATTAGAGCCTGTTGTAGAGCCTGTTGCAGAGCCTGCATTAGAGCCTGTTATAGAGCCTGTTATAGGGCCTGTTATAGAGCCTGCTATAGAGCCTGTTATACAGCCTGCTATAGAGCCTACATTAGAGCCTGCTATAGAGCCTACATTAGAGCCTGCTATAGAGCCTGCTGTAGAGCCTGTTATACAGCCTGCTATAGAGCCTACATTAGAGCCTGTTATACAGCCTGTTATAGAGCCTACATTAGAGCCTGCTATAGAGCCTGTTATAGAGCCTACATTAGAGCCTGCTATAGAGCCTACATTAGAGCCTGCTGTAGAGCCTGCTATAGAGCCTGCTATAGGGCCTGCATTAGAGCCTGCTATAGAGCCTGCTGTAGAGCCTGCTATAGAGCCTACATTAGAGCCTGCTATAGAGCCTGCTGTAGAGCCTGTTATACAGCCTGCTATAGAGCCTACATTAGAGCCTGCTATAGAGCCTGCTGTAGAGCCTGCATTAGAGCCTGCTATAGGGCCTGCATTAGAGCCTGCTATAGAGCCTGCTGTCATAACTGTATGTGTCACATTCCCTTCGAGATGTTTCTAATACATTGGTCTGTGTGTGTGTGTGTGTGTTCCAGTGGTGTATGTGGTGCTGAGTGAGATCTTCCCTACAGGGGTCAGAGGTAAAGCCGTGTCTGTCGTGTCGGCTGTCAACTGGGCCACCAACCTCCTCATGTCCATGACCTTCCTCTCTGCCACAGGTACAGTACAGCTGAGGTACAGTACAGCTGAGGTGCAGTACAGCTGAGGTACAGTACAGCTGAGGTACAGTACAGCTGAGGTACAGTACAGCTGAGGTACAGTACAGCTGAGGTGTGGTCGAACACAATCAGTCGTATGGAATCACTGAGTAATTCGCCGTCTTACTAAAATACTCCAAGCTTCATAACGATAAGGTTAACGAGTGGACACTCCTAAAACGGAATTCAATCAATGGACGCTGATTCTGGTTTACATCACGGACCGCCAAGCAGCCTTGTAGTTGTCTAGTCTGTGTTTTATAAAATGGGAAATAAGCATACAACACAATTTATAACAAGGAAATTAGCAACTCGTTCTCATTGTGAGAAATAAGGTAGGCCACTTGATTTCAACATGTGAACAAAGTGGACAGGCCAGCGTGCTGTTCCAACAGTGGGAGACAGACAGAAGGGCGTCTTCATGTTCTATCTTGTTAGATCCAAGTTAGGAAAACTTGAAACATGAAGATTAGCTGGCTACTCACTAGCATGTGGGCTTGGTTAATAACAGGGTTAGGGTTAATAGCAGGGTTCTGGTTAATAGCAGGGTTCTGGTTAATAACAGGGTTAGGGTTAATAGCAGGGTTCTGGTTAATAGCAGGGTTCTGGTTAATAGCAGGGTTCTGGTTAATAACAGGGTTCTGGTTAATAACAGGGTTCTGGTTAATAACAGGGTTAGGGTTAATAGCAGGGTTCTGGTTAATAGCATGGTTCTGGTTAATAGCATGGTTCTGGTTAATAGCAGGGTTCTGGTTAATAGCAGGGTTCTGGTTAATAGCAGGGTTCTGGTTAGGGTTAGGGTTAGGGTTAATAGCAGGGTTCTGGTTAATAGCAGGGTTCTGGTTAATAACAGGGTTAGGGTTAATAGCAGGGTTCTGGTTAATAGCAGGGTTCTGGTTAATAGCAGGGTTCTGGTTAATAACAGGGTTCTGGTTAATAACAGGGTTAGGGTTAATAGCAGGGTTCTGGTTAATAGCATGGTTCTGGTTAATAGCATGGTTCTGGTTAATAGCAGGGTTCTGGTTAATAGCAGGGTTCTGGTTAATAGCAGGGTTCTGGTTAGGGTTAGGGTTAGGGTTAATAGCAGGGTTCTGGTTAATAGCAGGGTTCTGGTTAATAACAGGGTTCTGGTTAATAGCAGGGTTCTGGTTAATAACAGGGTTCTGGTTAATAGCAGGGTTCTGGTTAATAACAGGGTTCTGGTTAATAGCAGGGTTCTGGTTAATAGCAAGGTTCTGGTTAATAGCAGGGTTCTGGTTAATAGCAGGGTTCTGGTTAATAGCAAGGTTCTGGTTAATAGCAGGGTTCTGGTTAATAGCAGGGTTCTGGTTAATAGCATGGTTCTGGTTAATAACAGGGTTCTGGTTAATAGCAAGGTTCTGGTTAATAGCAGGGTTCTGGTTAATAGCAGGGTTCTGGTTAATAACAGGGTTCTGGTTAATAGCATGGTTCTGGTTAATAGCAGGGTTCTGGTTAATAGCAGGGTTCTGGTTAATAGCAGGGTTCTGGTTAATAGCAGGGTTCTGGTTAATAGCATGGTTCTGGTTAATAACAGGGTTCTGGTTAATAGCAGGGTTCTGGTTAATAGCAGGGTTCTGGTTAATAACAGGGTTCTGGTTAATAACAGGGTTCTGGTTAATAGCAGGGTTCTGGTTAATAACAGGGTTCTGGTTAATAGCAGGGTTCTGGTTAATAACAGGGTTCTGGTTAATAGCAGGGTTCTGGTTAATAGCAGGGTTCTGGTTAATAACAGGGTTCTGGTTAATAGCAGGGTTCTGGTTAATAGCAGGTTTCTGGTTAATAGCAGGGTTCTGGTTAATAGCAGGGTTCTGGTTAATAACAGGGTTCTGGTTAATAGCAGGGTTCTGGTTAATAGCAGGGTTCTGGTTAATAACAGGGTTCTGGTTAATAGCAGGGTTCTGGTTAATAGCAGGGTTCTGGTTAATAACAGGGTTCTGGTTAATAGCAGGGTTCTGGTTAATAGCAGGGTTCTGGTTAATAACAGGGTTCTGGTTAACAGTGAAGAGGCGACTCAGGGACGATGGCCTTCTAGGCAGAGTTGCAAAGAAAGAGCCATCTCTCAGACTAGCCAATAAAAAGAAAAGATTAAGAACACAGACACTGGACAGAGTCGCCTCTTCACTGTTGACGTTGAGACTGGACAGAGGAACTCTGCCTAGAAGGCCAGCATCCCGGAGTCACCTCTTCACTGTTGACGTTGAGACTGGTGTTTTGTGGGTACTATTTAATGAAGCTGCCAGTTGAGGACTTGTGAGGCGTCTGTTTCTCAAACTAGACACCCTAATGTACTTGTCCTCTTGCTCAGTTGTGCACCAGAGCCTCCCACTCCTCTTTCTATTCTGGTTAGAGCCAGTTTGTGCTGTTCTGTGAAGGGAGTAGTACACAGCGTTGTACGAGAATAGACTGACGAGTTTCAGAAGAAAGTTCTTTGTTTCTGGCCATGTTGAGCCTGTAATCGAACCCACAAATGCTGATGCTCCAGGTACTCAACTAGTCTAAAGAAGGCCAGTTGCATTCCTTCTTTAATCAGGACAACAGTTTTCATAACATAATTGCAAAGGGGTTTTCTAATGATCAATTAGCCTTTTAAAATGATAAACTTGTATTAGCTAACACAATGTGCCATTGGAACACAGAAGTGATGGTTGCTGATAATGGGCCTCTATACACCTATGTAGATATTCCATAAATTCTGCCGTTTCCAGCTACAATAGTCATTTACAACATTAACAATGTCTACACTGTATTTCTGATCAATTTGATGTTATTTTAATGGACAAGAAATGTGCTTTTCTTTCAAAAACAAGGACATTTCTCTTAGTGACCCCAAACTTTTGAACAGTATTGTGTGTATATATGTATAAATAAATACAGTACACACTAGGGCTGCCTCCCATTGATATTACACACTAGGGCTGCCTCCCATTGATATTACACACTAGGGCTGCCTCCCATTGATATTACACACTAGGGCTGCCTCCCATTGATATTACACACTAGGGCTGACTCCCATTGATATTACACACTAGGGCTGACTCCCATTGATATTACACACTAGGGCTGACTCCCATTGATATTACACACTAGGGCTGCCTCCCATTGATATTACACACTAGGGCTGCCTCCCATTGATATTACACACTAGGGCTGCCTCCCATTGATATTACACACTAGGGCTGCCTCCCATTGATATTACACACTAGGGCTGCCTCCCATTGATATTACACACTAGGGCTGCCTCCCATTGATATTACACACTAGGGCTGCCTCCCATTGATATTACACACTAGGGCTGCCTCCCATTGATATTACACACTAGGGCTGCCTCCCATTGATATTACACACTAGGGCTGCCTCCCATTGATATTACACACTAGGGCTGCCTCCCATTGATATTACACACTAGGGCTGCCTCCCATTGATATTACACACTAGGGCTGCCTCCCATTGATATTACACACTAGGGCTGACTCCCATTGATATTACACACTAGGGCTGCCTCCCATTGATATTACACACTAGGGCTGCCTCCCATTGATATTACACACTAGGGCTGCCTCCCATTGATATTACACACTAGGGCTGCCTCCCATTGATATTACACACTAGGGCTGCCTCCCATTGATATTACACACTAGGGCTGCCTCCCATTGATATTACACACTAGGGCTGACTCCCATTGATATTACACACTAGGGCTGCCTCCCATTGATATTACACACTAGGGCTGCCTCCCAGGGCTCTATATCGGATGGTATTTTGAACCGGGGCTTAGTTTTCATCTTGTCATGTCTAACTAGACTAGTTCAGCAGGTTAATCAAACCAACTAGGCAGAGCGGCAGTCAGCTAGAGTCTTCACTCTGGTTTTTCTAGACCAGGGCAGTCCAACCCTCTTCCTGGAGATCTACTGTCCTGTGGGTTTTCAGTCCAACCCTCTTCCTGGAGATCTACTGTCCTGTGGGTTTTCAGTCCAACCCTCTTCCTGGAGATCTACTGTCCTGTGGGTTTTCAGTCCAACCCTCTTCCTGGAGATCTACTGTCCTGTGGGTTTTCAGTCCAACCCTCTTCCTGGAGATCTACTGTCCTGTGGGTTTTCAGTCCAACCCTCTTCCTGGAGATCTACTGTCCTGTGGGTTTTCAGTCCAACCCTCTTCCTGGAGATCTACTGTCCTGTGGGTTTTCAGTCCAACCCTATTCCTGGAGATCTACTGTCCAGTGGGTTTTTTTTATATTATTAAATTGACCCCAACCCTGACTATTACGCTGACACTTATACTGAAAAAATAAAATAACAGTTCATATGAGGACATCTTGTCAATTTAAATAAACGCATTAGGCCCTAATCTACGGATTTCACTTGAACGTGGCTCAGTATATAAATATATGTGTTTGTTGGTCACAGATACCTTTTTTTTTTTTAAAGGTAGGAGTTGTGGATCAGAAAACCAGTCAGTATGTGGTGTGGCATACCATTTACCTCAAGCAGCACGACACATCTCCTTCGCACAGAGTTGATCAGTCTGTTGATCCTCAAATCAAATCTTACCGGTCACATACACTTATTTGGATTGTGTTCTCAGCTCCAACAGTGTAGTCGTATCTAACAATTCACCACAATACACACACATCTAAAAGTAAAAGAACGTAATTAAGAAATATAGAAATATTAAGACGAGCAAATGTCGGAGTCCAGAGTATATATATATATATATGTGATGGGATGAATACACATTATGACAGCATGTGCATAGTATATATAGTATATCTGTAGAATACGTAGGATATAATAGTATACAGTGCCTTCAGAAAGTATTCAGACCCCTTGACTTTTTCCACATTTTGTTACGTTACAGCCTTATTCTAAAAATGTATGAATTAAAACATTTCCCTCATCAATCTACGAACAATACCCCATAATGACATCCCAATACCCCATAATGACATCCCAATACCCCATAATGACATGACAATACCCCATAATGACATCCCAATACCCCATAATGACATGACAATACCTCATAATGACATCACAATACCCCATAATGACATCACAATACCCCATAATGACATCCCAATACCCCATAATGACATCACAATACCCCATAATGACATCCCAATACCCCATAATGACATCACAATACCCCATAATGACATCACAATACCCCATAATGACATCACAATACCCCATAATGACATCACAATACCCCATAATGACATCACAATACCCCATAATGACATCACAATACCCCATAATATTAAAGCGAAGAAAAAAAACAGTTTTTCAAATGTATTAAAAATAAAAGACAGAAATACTTATTTACATTAGTATTTAGTATCCCTTTACTATGAGATTCGAAATTGAGCTCAGGTGCATCTTGTTTCCATTGATCATCCTTGAGATGTTTCTACAACTTGATTGGAGTCCACTTGTGGTAAATTCAATTGATTGGACATGATTTTTGGAAAGGCACACACCTGTCTATATGAGGTCCTACAGTTGACAGGTGCATGTCAGAGCAAAAACCAAGCCATGAGGTCGAAGGAATTGTCCGTAGAGCTCCGAGACAGGATTGTGTCGAGGCACAGATCTGGGGAAGGATACCAACACGTGAACTCAGACTGGGGTAAAGGTTCACCTTCCAACAGGACAACAACCCTAAGCACACAGCCAAGACAGTGCAGGAGTGGCTTTGGGACAAGTCTCTGAATGTCCTTGAGTGGCCCAGCCAGAGCCTGGACTTGAACCCAATCGAACATCTCTGGAGAGACCTGAAAATAGCTGTGCAGCGACGCTCCCCATCAAACCTGACAGAGCTTGAGCGGATCTGCAGAGAAGAATGGGAGAAGCTCCCCAAATACAGGTGTGCCAAGCTTGTAGCGTCATACCAAAGAAGACTTGAGGCTGTAATCGCTGCCAAAGGTGCTTCGGCAAAGTACTGAGTAAAGGGTATTGTGTGTAGATTGATGAGGAGAAAAAATCTATTCAATCAATTTTACAATAAGGCTGTAACCTAACAAAATGTAGAAAAAGTCAAGGCACTGTATAGGTGTGACATTTATTATGGTCCCCCTGCTGAGTAGATGTGGAGGCGTGTAATGTTTGTTACTTCCTTCCTGTAGAGAGGATGACGAGGTGTGACATTTATTATGGTCCCCCTGCTGAGTAGATGTGGAGGCGTGTAATGTTTGTTACTTCCTTCCTGTAGAGAGGATGACGAGGTGTGACATTTATTATGGTTCCCCTGCTGAGTAGATGTGGAGGCGTGTAATGTTTGTTACTTCCTTCCTGTAGAGAGGATGACGAGGTGTGACATTTATTATGGTCCCCCTGCTGAGTAGATGTGGAGGCGTGTAATGTTTGTTACTTCCTTCCTGTAGAGAGGATGACGAGGTGTGACATTTATTATGGTCCCCCTGCTGAGTAGATGTGGAGGCGTGTAATGTTTGTTACTTCCTTCCTGTAGAGAGGATGACAAGGTGTGACATTTATTATGGTCCCCCTGCTGAGTAGATGTGGTGTTTAACATTTATTATCCCCCTGCAGAGAGGATTGGTGTTCCCAACGTGATGTTCCTGTACGCCACCATTAGCTTCATCCTGCTGGTCTTCGTCATCCTCTTCATCCCAGAGACTCAGGGACGCACACTGGAACAGATCTCTAAAGAACTGGCCAAGAAGTAAACCCCCACACACACCAGGGCCCATAGGGATTAGGAAAACAGTCAAAGATCTTTAGTCACCACCCAGAACATCTACCTAGTTCCTAGACGTACATCCCTGTTAGTTCAAGAGTTCTAGTGTAAGAAGTGGTTTGACTTGGTCAATATTGGTCAAGACAACCTCTGCTAGCTCTATACTCATATATCTCTCTCCTTCTTCTCCTCTTCTCTTTCTCTCTACCTCTCTCTTGCTCTCTGTCTCTTAATGCATCTCTCTCTCTCTCTCTCTCTCTCTCTCTCTCTACCTCTCTACCTTTCTTGCACTCTCTCTCTCTACCTCTCTCTTGCTCTCTGTCTCTTAATACATCTCTCTCTCTCTACCTCTCTCTTGCTTTCTGTCTCTATCTCTCTCTCTACCTCTCTCTCTTGCTTTCTGTCTCTACCTCTCTCTCCTCACCTAGAAAGCAGCTGAAGGTGAGGTTCTGGCGTCGAGTGCAACCCCAGGAGACTCTGTTCACCATTCACAGGACCCCTGAACTCTCAACTCTGAACCCTCACCCTCTCACCTAGCTGTCCACAGCAGAGGGACGAAGATCTGGGAGGAGAGAGGAAATGCGAGAAATGGAGAGGAGGGAGGCCAAGAAAGGAGGAGGAGAGAGGAAATGGAGAGGAGGGAGGCCGAGAAAGGAGGAGGAGAGAGGAAATGGAGAGGAGGGAGGCCGAGAAAGGAGGAGGAGAGAGGTAGAAGAGGGAGGCCGAGAAAGGAGGAGGAGAGAGGAAATGGAGAGGAGGGAGGCCGAGAAAGGAGGAGGAGAGAGGTAGAAGAGGGAGGCCGAGAAAGGAGGAGGAGAGAGGTAGAAGAGGAGGAGGAGAGAGGTAGAAGAGGGATGATAGAAGGAGAACAACCATATGACTATGAGATCAGTTTATTCTCCCTCCCTCCCTCGCTCCCTCCCTCGCTCCCTCCTTCCTTCCCTCCCTCCCTCCCTCGCTCCCTTCCTCCTTCCCTCCCCCCTATTGAGAGAGCAACCCTGAGGCTCAGATGGAACTCTGACCTCTGAGATCTGTCTGTCCTCTGGATTGCTCACCTGTTTGTAACACTTTCTACTGTTTTCAAACAGAATACACAGGATTTTATCTTGGGGGGGGGGGGAGAAGCAATTTTCTGTATGACCCCGAATGTATTCAAACAGGGACTGTTTCAAGTTAGGGATGTGTTAAACAATAGACGTGTTAATGAATTTACCGTGGGGGAAAAACACCTCCATTCATCCCAGTTTGATATTGGGACACATGGTCTCGAGCTGGGTCAAAATGTGTCCAATTATATACCATGTATTTGACCCACTACCACTTTCACACACCTTTACAAGAAAGAAGCTAACAAAATGTATCAAATAAGGGCTTTTGTCTCTGTGTAAATGGGGTTTAAGGTGCTGTTTCCACTGGTATTCAGACCCCTTGACTTTTTCCACATTTTGTTTGGTTACAGCCTTATTCTGAAATTGATTAAATTGTTTTTTTTCCCTCTCTCATCAATCTATGCACAATACGCCATAATGACATCACAATACCCCATAATGACATCACAATACCCCATAATGACATCACAATACCCCATAATGACATCACAATACCCCATAATGACATCACAATACCCAATAATGACAAAGCAAAAAAAAAAATGTAATAAAAAATAAATTATATTAAATTTACATACAGTACCAGTCAAAAGTATGGACACTACTCATTCAAGGGTTTTTCTTTATTTGTACTATTTTCTACATTGTAGAATAATAGTGAAGACATCAACACTATGAAATAACACATATGGAATCATATAGTAAAAATAAAAGTGTTAAACAAATCAAAACAATATTTTATATTTGAGATTCTTGAAAGTAGCCACCCTTTGCCTTGATGACAGCTTTGCACAGTCTTAAATGAGTAGGTGACTAGTACTGTAAGTATTCAGACACTTCACTCAGTACTTTGTTGAAGCACCTTTGGCAGTGAAAACAGCCTCGAGTCTTCTTGGGTGTGATGCTACAAGCTCGGCACACCTGTATTTGGGGAGTTTCTCCCATTCTTCTCTGCAAAACCTCTTAAGCTCTGTCAGGTTGGATGGGGAGTGTTGCTGCACAGCTATTTTCAGGTCTCTCCAGAGATGTTCGATCAGGTTTCAGTCCGGCCTCTGGCTGGGCCAACTCAAAGACACTCAGAGACTTGTTCCGCAGCCACTCCTGTGTTGTCTTTGATGCTTAGGGTCGTTGTCCTGTTGGAAGGTGAACCTTAACCCCACTCTGAGGTCCTGAGAGCTCTGGAGCAGGTTTTCATCAAGGATCTCTCTGTGCTTTGCTCCGTTCATCTTTGTCTCGATCTGGCTGGTGTGTTTACGGACATATTCAATCTCTCCCTGTCCCAGTCTGCTGTCCCCACATGCTTCAAGATGGCCACCATTGTTCCTGGACCCAAAGATAACTGAATTTAATGACTATTTTCCCATAACACTCACCTCCACCTTAACTGACACCCTAGACCCATTTCAATTTGCATACCGCCCCAATAGATCCACAGCCTTCACACTGCACACTGCCCTATCCCATCTGGACAAGAGGGATACCTATGTAAGAATAATGTTCATTGACTACAGCTCAGCATTCAACACCATAGTGCCCTCCTAACTCATCATTAAGCTCGAGGCCTTGGGTATGAACCCCGCCCTGTGCAACTGGGTCCTGGACTTCCTGACGGCCGCCCCCAGATGGTGAAAGTAGGAAACAACACCTCCTCTTTGCTGATCCTCAACACAGGGGCCCTACTCCTGTACTCCTTGTTCCCCCATGACTGCGTGGCCATGCAGGCTCCAACTCAATCAACAAGTTTGCAGACGACACAACAGTAGTGGGCTTGATCACCAACAACGATGAGACGGCCTACAGAGGAGGAGATGATTGTGGACTTCAGGAAACAGCAGAGGAAGCACCCCCCTATCCACATCGACGGGACGCAGTGGAGAAGGTGGAAAGATTCAAGTTCCTCGGCGTACACATCACTGACCATCTGAAATGGTTCACCCACACAGACAGCGTCGTGAAGAAGGCACAACAGCGCCTTCAACCTCAGGAGGCTGAAGAAATTTGGCTTAGCCCCTAAAACCCTCACAAACTTTTACAGATGCACAATCGAGAGCATCCTGTCGGGCTGTATCACCGCCTGGTACGGCAACTACACCGCCCTCAACCGTAAGGCTCTGCAGAGGGTAGTGGGTCTGCCCAACGCATCGCTGGGGGCAATCTATCTGCCCTCCAGGACACCTACACCACCCGATGTTACAGGAAGGCCAAAAAGATCATCAAGGACAACAACCACCCGAGCCACTGCCTGTTCACACCGCTATCATCCAGAAGGCGAGGTTAGTACAGGTGCATCAAAGCTGGGACCGAGAGACTGAAAAACAGCTTCTATCTCAAGGCCATCAGACTGTTAAACAGCCATCACTAGTACAGAGAGGCTGCTGCCTACATAGAGACTCATATCACTGGCCTCTTTAATAAATGGATTACAAGTCACTTTAAATAATGTCACTTTAATAATGTTTACATATCTTACATTACTCATCTCATATGTACAGTAAATACACTGTATTTTTTACCATCTATTGCACCATGCCTATGCTGCTCAGTCATCGCTCATCCATATATTTATATGTACATATTCTCATTCACACCTTTATATTTGTGTGTATGAGGTAGTTGTTGTGGAATTGTTAGATTAGTTGTTAGATATTACTGCACTGTCGGAATGAGAAACACAAGCATTAACATCTGCTAACCACGTGTATGTTGCCAATAAAATTGGATTTGATTTGAGTACCTGAAAAACATCCCCACAGCATGATGCTCCCACCACCATGCTTCACCGTAGGGATGATGTCAGGTTTCCTCCAGACTTGGCATTCAAGCCAAAGAGTTCAATCTTGTTTTCATCAGCATTTTGCTTCTCATAGTCTAAGAGTCATTTAGGTGCCTTTTGCCAAACTCCAAGCAGGCTGTCATGTGCCTTTTACTGAGGAGTGGCTTCCGTCTGGCCACTCTACCATAAAGGCCTGATTGGTGGAGTGCTGCAGAGATGGTTGTCCTTCTGGAAGGTTCTCCCATTTCCACAGAGGAACTCTAGAGCTCTGTCAGAGTGACCATTGGGTTTTTGGTCACCTCCCTGACCAAGGCCCTTCTCCCCCAATTTCTCAGTTTGTCTGTGCGGCCAGCTCTAGGAAGAGTCTTGGTGGTTCCAAACTTCTTCCATTTAATAATGATGGAGGCCACTGTGTTCTTGGGGACCTTCAATGCTGCAGAAATGTTTTGGTACCCTTCCCCAGATCTGTGCCTCGACACGATCCTGTCTCAGAGCTCTACGGACAATTCCTTCTACCTATGCACTTTCAACTGTGGGACCTTGATGTCATTATGGGGTATTGTGATGTCATTATGGGGTATTGTGATGTCATTATGGGGTATTGTCATGTCATTATGGGGTATTGTCATGTCATTATGGGGTATTGTGATGTCATTATGGGGTATTGTCATGTCATTATGGGGTATTGTCATGTCATTATGGGGTATCGTCATGTCATTATGGGGTATTGTCATGTCATTATGGGGTATTGTCATGTCATTATGGGGTATTGTCATGTCATTATAGGGTATCGTCATTTCATTATGGGGTATTGTCATGTCATTATGGGGTATTGTGATGTCATTATGGGGTATTGTCATGTCATTATAGGGTATCGTCATTTCATTATGGGGTATTGTCATGTCATTATGGGGTATTGTGATGTCATTATGGGGTATTGTCATGTCATTATGGGGTATTGTGATGTCATTATGGGGTATTGTGATGTCATTATGGGGTATTGTCATGTCATTATGGGGTATCGTCATGTCATTATGGGGTATTGTCATGTCATTATGGGGTATTGTCATGTCATTATGGGGTATCGTCATGTCATTATGGGGTATTGTGATGTCATTATGGGGTATTGGGATATCATTATGGGGTATTGGGATGTCATTATGGGGTATTGTGATGTCATTATGGGGTATTGGGATGTCATTATGGGGTATTGTCATGTCATTATGGGGTATTGTGATGTCATTATGGGGTATTGTCATGTCATTATGGGGTATTGTCATGTCATTATGAGGTATTGTCATGTCATTATGGGGTATTGTCATGTCATTATGGGGTATTGTGATGTCATTATGGGGTATTGGGATGTCATTATGGGGTATTGGGATGTCATTATGGGGTATTGTGATGTCATTATGGGGTATTGTCATGTCATTATGGGTTATTGTCATGTCATTATGGGGTATTGTCATGTCATTATGCGGTATTGTGATGTCATTATGGGGTATTGTCATGTCATTATGGGGTATTGTCATGTCATTATGGGGTATTGTCATGTCATTATGGGGTATCGTCATGTCATTATGGGGTATTGTCATGTCATTATGGGGTATTGTCATGTCATTATGGGGTATCGTCATGTCATTATGGGGTATTGTCATGTCATTATGGGGTATTGTCATGTCATTATGGGGTATCGTCATGTCATTATGGGGTATTGTGATGTCATTATGGGGTATCGTCATGTCATTATGGGGTATTGTCATGTCATTATGGGGTATTGTGATGTCATTATGGGGTATTGTGATGTCATTATGGGGTATCGTCATGTCATTATGGGGTATTGTGATGTCATTATGGGGTATTGTGATGTCATTATGGGGTATTGTGATGTCATTATGGGGTATTGTGATGTCATTATGGGGTATTGTGATGTCATTATGGGGCATTGTCATGTCATTATGGGGTATTGTGATGTCATTATGGGGTATTGTGATGTCATTATGGGGTATTGGGATGTCATTATGAGGTATTGTGATGCCATTATGGGGTATTGTGATGTCATTATGGGGTATTGTGATGTCATTATGGGGTATTGTGATGTCATTATGGGGTATTGGGATGTCATTATGAGGTATTGTGATGCCATTATGGGGTATTGTGATGTCATTATGGGGTATTGTGATGTCATTATGGGGTATTGGGATGTCATTATGGGGTATTGTGATGTCATTATGGGGTATTGTGATGTCATTATGGGGTATTGGGATGTCATTATGAGGTATTGTGATGCCATTATGGGGTATTGTGATGTCATTATGGGGTATTGTGATGTCATTATGGGGTATTGTGATGTCATTATGGGGTATCATGTGTAGATTGCTGAGGATTTTAAAAATATTTTTTTATCCATTTTAGAATAAGGCTGTAATGTAACAGAATGTGTAAAAAGTCAAGGGGTCAGAATACATTCTGATAAGATAGTACAGTGGTAGTGAGGGGAGGACAGGTTCACATAAATGACTGGAATGGAATCATGTGTTTAATAGTGTTCCATTCATATCCCGTTCGTTTGCTATGAGCTCATTCTCCGATTTAAAGTGCAACCAGCCGCCACTGATGTGGCTGTGTCTGGTACTGTCTGACCTGTCTGTACACAGTTATCGGTTCTGGGCATGGTTTACAGCTGTGTTTCTTAATTTCCTCACAAGAAAAACCAGAGTCAGTTGGTTAACTAACGGTCTAGCCCTTAGCCAGTTGAATCATGTGTGTATACATTGATAGCAGATGTTGCAAAACGTTTTGCAACAGAAACCGTTTACTCTAGGAAGTAAACAGAGCAGCAAATGGAACAAAATCGGGAGGCGCCTACCTGAATTTGTCCAATTGAAACTCTTGTTTTCGATGCAAAACGTTTTGCATTTAGAGTAAACTGTTTCAAAACGTTTTGCATTTAGAGTAAACTGTTTCAAAACGTTTTGCATTTAGAGTAAACTGTTTCAAAACGTTTTCCATTTAGAGTAAACTGTTTCAAAACGTTTTCCATTTAGAGTAAACTGTTTCAAAACGTTTTCCATTTAGAGTAAACTGTTTCAAAACGTTTTGCATTTAGAGTAAACTGTTTCAAAACGTTTTGCATTTAGAGTAAACTGTTTCAAAACGTTTTGCATTTAGAGTAAACTGTTTCAAAACGTTTTGCATTTAGAGTAAACTGTTTCAAAACGTTTTGCATTTAGAGTAAACTGTTTCAAAACGTTTTGCATTTAGAGTAAACTGTTTCAAAACGTTTTGCAACAGACTAAAAGCTTTGTAAAAGACTAAACATTTGCCAACAGACAAAACGTTTTGCAACTAAATCCGACTAGTGAATACACTCCAGGTGTGTTTGTGTTTAGCTACAATTAGAGTTCGTACTGTTGGATGAAAACCAGAAACACTGTCTTTAAAGGTCCAGTGCAGTCAAAAACGTGATATTCCTGTGTTTTATATTTACTGAAAAAAATATATAATGCGCAACATGTAACAATTTTTACAATTTTACTGAGTTACAGTTCATTCTCTTTAAAGAAATCAATCAATAGAAATCAATAAATTAATACATGTAATATCTAATATCCTAATCTATGGAATTCACGTGACTGGGCTCAGGCATGGTTACATGTGGTCTGCGGTTGTGAAGCCGGTTGGAGGTACTGCAAAATTCTCTAAAATTACATTGGAGGCGGCTTATAGTAGAGAAATGAACATTCAATTTTCTGTCAACAGCTCTGATGGACATTCCTGCAGTCAGCATGCCAATTGCACACTACCTCAAAACTTGAGACATCTGTGGCATTGTGTTGTGTGACAAAACTGCACATTTTAGAGTGGCCTTTTATTTTCCCCAGCACAAGGTGCACCTGTGTAATGATCATGCTGTTTAATCAGCTTCTTTCTATGCCACACCTGTCAGGTGGATGGATTATCTTGGCAAAGGAAAAAAGCTCACTAACAGGGATGGAAACAAATTTGTGCACAAAATTTGAGATAAATAAGCTTTTTTTGTGCGTATGAAAAATGTCTGGTATCTTATTATTTCAGCTCATGAAACATGGGACTAACACTTTACATGTTGAGTTTATGTTTTTTGTTCAGTATAGTACAGCCCACAGCCATATGGCATTGGAATAGTACAAGCTGTTAAGTAATAGCTGTTTGAAAAGCCTGCCTGAAATGTGAATTTATAGTGGGTTGGAGGTTTGGACGACATAGTGACATCAAGGGTGGTACATTAGTTAATAGACCAATTAAAAATAATGTTCAAAATTAACCTCTCTACCAATAAGTTATTTTTTCATTTTTTTTATATCATTGCTAAAAAAATCCAGTTTTTTTTTAATTTTTGTTTTTGTTGCCCATTTTAAATGAAAACAATCACAGTACCTAATTGTGACCCAGAAATTATTTGAAATAGAAAATGGCTCCATTGAAACTTTTGAAAGGACAATAACAACGGGTGTGTTCGACCTTTCACCTCTGACCAGAACATCAGCTGTCATTTCCTGTTCTATCGGAGTTGTGAAACACTGCAGTGAGCAGACAAACAGGTATGACCAGCCCGTCTGTAGCCTCCTGTTCTCCTGTCTAATGGACATTTTTTTTTGTTGCATCCCAAATGGCACCCTATTCCCTATGTAGAGCACTACTTTTGAACAGTGCTCTATAGGTAGTGCACTGCAATAGGGAATAGTGTGCTGTTTGGAACACCCCTTAGGAGTCCAAAAGGTGGCTGGGGGTTTCTGCTGTACGTCGGGATGGGGAGATGTTTTTTGTATCTTAGTTGCCAAACTGTTGAAAGATAGACACGTCTAATATGTATTTTTTATTTTTTTGTAGTAATAAAACAATCCAAAGTAGATAATTAAGGAGAATAATGTTGTGTCTGTGATGTCAAGAGAGGATCGTCGTGTTTTGGTCGGACCCTTAAATTCAGACAAGCAAAAAGGTGTGATGGGTCCGCACTCCAAACGATGTCGCATGACGTTTATTTTTTAGATGTTATTTATATTTTCACTGCATCGGGGACAGAGTACACTGCATCGGGGACAGAGTACACTGCGTCGGGGACAGTGTACACTGCATCGGGGACAGTGTATACTGCATCGGGGACAGAGTACACTGCATCGGGGACAGAGTACACAGACAGGTATGTTTGTGATATCTCACACACGAGGGATTCCCAACTGGTGAAACATGTTAGCACGTAAAGGAAGATGGCGCCGTACTGTATGGCTTTGACCCAACTTTGCTATTTTGTGGTTCTTTCTTTTTTATTTTATTGAACCTTTATTTAACTCGGCAAGTCAGTTACGAACAAATTCTTATTTACAACGACGGCCTAGCAATGATGCGATCACCATCGCACTGCACATCTGTTCAATGACTACAGCTCAGCATTCAACACCATAGTACCCTCCAAGCTCATCATTCAGCTGAACCCCGCACTGTGCAACTGGGTCCTGGACTTTCTGACAGTACGCAGGTGGACTTTCTTGGGGACAGAGTACACTGCATCGGGGACAGTGTACACTGCATTGGGGACAGTGTACACTGCACTTTCTGGACTTTCTGACCTTTCACCCAGGTGGTGAAAGGTAGGAAACAACACCTCCACTATGCTGATCCTCAACACTGGGGCCCCACAAGGGTGCGTCTTCAGCCCCCTCCTGTACTCCCTGTTCACCCATGACTGCGTGGCCACGCACGCCTCCAACTCAATCATCAAGTTGCAGACGACACAACAGTAGTGGGCTTGATTACCAACAACGACGAGACAGCCTACAGAGGAGGTGAGGGCACTCGGCGTGTGGTGTCAGGAAAATAACCTCTCACTCAAAGTCAACAAAACATGCTGATCGTGGACTTCAGGGAATACCTAAAACCCTGTTAAACTTTTACAGGTGCACAATCGAGAGCATCCTGTCAGGCTGTATCACCGCCTGGTACGGCAACTGCTCCGCCCACAACCGTAAGGCTCTCCATAGGGTAGTGTTCCTGGAGAGAGACCCTCCTGTAAGGTTTTAACTCAAACCCTGTTCATGGAGAGATACCCTCCTCTAGGTTTTAACTCCAACCCTGTTCCTGGAGAGAGACCCTCCTGTAGGTTTTAACTCCAACCCTGTTCCTGGAGAGAAACCCTCCTGTAGGTTTTAACTCCAACCCTGTTCCTAGAGAGATACCCTCCTGTAGCTTTTAACTCCAACCCTGTTCCTGGAGAGATACCATCCTGTAGTTTTTAACTCCAACCCTGGTCCTGGAGAGAGACACTCCTGTAGGTTTTAACTCCAACTTGTTCCTGTAGGATTTAACTCCAACCCTGTTCCTGGAGAGATACCCTCCTGTAGGTTTTAACTCCAACCTTGTTCCTGGAGAGAAACCATTCTCTCACTATTCCCTATATAACCTAGTTACTATCACTATTCCCTATATAACCTAGTTACTCTCACTATTCCCTATATAACCACCTAGTTACTCTCACTGTTCCCTATATAACCGGAATACTCTCACTATTCCCTATATAACCTAAATACTCTCACTATTCCCTATATAACCTAAATACTCTCACTATTCCCTATATAACCACCTAGTTACTCTCACTATTCCCTATATAACCACCTAGTTACTCTCACTATTCCCTATATAACCTAAATACTCTCACTATTCCCTATATAACCACCTAGTTACTCTCACTATTCCTTATATAACCTAAATACTCTCACTATTCCCTATATAACCATGTAACTATATAAGTGCCTGGCAGGTGTCCACATAGTTTTGATCATGTAGTGTAGGTAGGAGTTGTATTGGTAATATGTCACTCACTATGTTAGAGGTAGGAGTTGTATTGGTAATATGTCACTATGTTAGAGGTAGGAGTTGTATTGGTAATATGTCACTATGTTAGAGGTAGGAGTTGTATTGGTAATATGTCACTATGTTAGAGGTAGGAGTTGTATTGGTAATATGTCACTCACTATGTTAGAGGTAGGAGTTGTATTGGTAGAACATTGTGTAAAAGGATTGTGAGTTTGATTCCTGTTGGGGCCTCCAATAGGCAAAATATATGAACGCCTGACTGTAAGCCTCTGCTAAAATGGCATTATAACCTGTGGTAGTGGAGATGGTAGTGTACACTAGTGTGCTATGTTGGAATGGTATTATAACCTGTGGTAGTGTACACTAGTGTGCTATGTTGGAATGGCATTATAACCTGTGGTAGTGTACACTAGTGTGCTCTGTTGGAATGGCATTATAACCTGTGGTAGTGGAGGTGGTAGTGTACACTAGTGTGCTATGTTGGAATGGCATTATAACCTGTGGTAGTGTACACTAGTGTGCTCTGTTGGAATGGCATTATAACCTGTGGTAGTGGAGGTGGTAGTGTACACTAGTGTGCTATGTTGGAATGGCATTATAACCTGTGGTAGTGTACACTAGTGTGCTATGTTGGAATGGCATTATAACCTGTGGTAGTGGAGATGGTAGTGTACACTAGTGTGCTCTGTTGGAATGGCATTATAACCTGTGGTAGTGTACACTAGTGTGCTCTGTTGGAATGGCATTATAACCTGTGGTAGTGGAGGTGGTAGTGTACACTAGTGTGCTATGTTGGAATGACATTATAACCTGTGGTAGTGTACACTAGTGTGCTATGTTGGAATGGCATTATAACCTGTGGTAGTGGAGATGGTAGTGTACACTAGTGTGCTATGTTGGAATGGCATTATAACCTGTGGTAGTGGAGATGGTAGTGTACACTAGTGTGCTATGTTGGAATGGCATTATAACCTGTGGTAGTGGAGATGGTAGTGTACACTAGTGTGCTATGTTGGAATGGCATTATAACCTGTGGTAGTGGAGATGGTAGTGTACACTAGTGTGCTATGTTGGAATGGCATTATAACCTGTGGTAGTGTACACTAGTGTGCTATGTTGGAATGGCATTATAACCTGTGGTAGTGTACACTAGTGTGCTATGTTGGAATGGCATTATAACCTGTGGTAGTGTACACTAGTGTGCTCTGTTGGAATGGCATTATAACCTGTGGTAGTGTACACTAGTGTGCTCTGTTGGAATGGCATTATAACCTGTGGTAGTGTACACTAGTGTGCTATGTTGGAATGGCATTATAACCTGTGGTAGAGTACACTAGTGTGCTATGTTGGAATGGCATTATAACCTGTGGTAGTGTACACTAGCGTGCTATGTTGGAATGGCATTATAACCTGTGGTAGTGTACACTAGTGTGCTATGTTGGAATGGTATTATAACCTGTGGTAGTGTACACTAGTGTGCTCTGTTGGAATGGCATTATAACCTGTGGTAGTGTACACTAGTGTGCTCTGTTGGAATGGCATTATAACCTGTGGTAGTGTACACTAGTGTGCTATGTTGGAATGGCATTATAACCTGTGGTAGTGTACACTAGCGTGCTATGTTGGAATGGCATTATAACCTGTGGTAGTGTACACTAGCGTGCTATGTTGGAATGGCATTATAACCTGTGGTAGTGTACACTAGTGTGCTATGTTGGAATGGCATTATAACCTGTGGTAGTGTACACTAGCGTTCTATGTTGGAATGGCATTATAACCTGTGGTAGTGTACACTAGTGTGCTATGTTGGAATGGCATTATAACCTGTGGTAGTGTACACTAGTGTGCTATGTTGGAATGGCATTATAACCTGTGGTAGTGTACACTAGTGTGCTATGTTGGAATGGCATTATAACCTGTGGTAGTGTACACTAGTGTGCTCTGTTGGAATGGCATTATAACCTGTGGTAGTGTACACTAGTGTGCTATGTTGGAATGGCATTATAACCTGTGGTAGTGTACACTAGTGTGCTCTGTTGGAATGGTATTATAACCTGTGGTAGTGTACACTAGTGTGCTCTGTTGGAATGGCATTATAACCTGTGGTAGTGTACACTAGTGTGCTCTGTTGGAATGGCATTATAACCTGTGGTAGTGTACACTAGTGTGCTCTGTTGGAATGGCATTATAACCTGTGGTAGTGTACACTAGTGTGCTCTGTTGGAATGGCATTATAACCTGTGGTAGTGTACACTAGTGTGCTCTGTTGGAATGGCATTATAACCTGTGGTAGTGTACACTAGCGTGCTATGTTGGAATGGCATTATAACCTGTGGTAGTGTACACTAGTGTGCTCTGTTGGAATGGCATTATAACCTGTGGTAGTGTACACTAGCGTGCTATGTTGGAATGGCATTATAACCTGTGGTAGTGTACACTAGTGTGCTATGTTGGAATGGCATTATAACCTGTGGTAGTGTACACTAGTGTGCTCTGTTGGAATGGTATTATAACCTGTGGTAGTGGAGGTAGTAGTGTACACTAGTGTGCTCTGTTGGAATGGCATTATAACCTGTGGTAGTGTACACTAGTGTGCTCTGTTGGAATGGCATTATAACCTGTGGTAGTGTACACTAGTGTGCTCTGTTGGAATGGCATTATAACCTGTGGTAGTGTACACTAGTGTGCTATGTTGGAATGGTATTATAACCTGTGGTAGTGGAGGTGGTAGTGTACACTAGTGTGCTATGTTGGAATGGCATTATAACCTGTGGTAGTGGAGGTGGTAGTGTACACTAGTGTGCTATGTTGGAATGGCATTATAACCTGTGGTAGTGTACACTAGTGTGCTATGTTGGAATGGCATTATAACCTGTGGTAGTGTACACTAGTGTGCTCTGTTGGAATGGCATTATAACCTGTGGTAGTGTACACTAGTGTGCTCTGTTGGAATGGCATTATAACCTGTGGTAGTGTACACTAGTGTGCTCTGTTGGAATGGCATTATAACCTGTGGTAGTGTACACTAGTGTGCTCTGTTGGAATGGCATTATAACCTGTGGTAGTGTACACTAGTGTGCTATGTTGGAATGGCATTATAACCTGTGGTAGTGTACACTAGTGTGCTCTGTTGGAATGGCATTATAACCTGTGGTAGTGTACACTAGTGTGCTATGTTGGAATGGCATTATAACCTGTGGTAGTGGAGGTGGTAGTGTACACTAGTGTGCTATGTTGGAATGGCATTATAACCTGTGGTAGTGTACACTAGTGTGCTATGTTGGAATGGCATTATAACCTGTGGTAGTGGAGGTGGTAGTGTACACTAGTGTGCTATGTTGGAATGGCATTATAACCTGTGGTAGTGGAGGTGGTAGTGTACACTAGTGTGCTATGTTGGAATGGCATTATAACCTGTGGTAGTGTACACTAGTGTGCTATGTTGGAATGGCATTATAACCTGTGGTAGTGGAGGTGGTAGTGTACACTAGTGTGCTATGTTGGAATGGCATTATAACCTGTGGTAGTGTACACTAGTGTGCTCTGTTGGAATGGCATTATAACCTGTGGTAGTGTACACTAGTGTGCTATGTTGGAATGGTATTATAACCTGTGGTAGTGGAGGTGGTAGTGTACACTAGTGTGCTCTGTTGGAATGGCATTATAACCTGTGGTAGTGTACACTAGTGTGCTATGTTGGAATGGCATTATAACCTGTGGTAGTGTACACTAGTGTGCTATGTTGGAATGGCATTATAACCTGTGGTAGTGTACACTAGTGTGCTATGTTGGAATGGCATTATAACCTGTGGTAGTGTACACTAGCGTGCTATGTTGGAATGGCATTATTGCCATGAGCACACACACACACACACACACACACACTCACACACTCACACACACACACACACCAATGTCAGCACTCCTGATTTATTTTTTGTAGATGTATTTTAATAGACATTTACATTTGAGATGAATTAGTTCCATACATTATTTAAACATTTAGTTTCCTGTTCCATATACATTAATACCAGTACACAAACAGACTCCAGATAAACAAACAAACTTAAAACACATCGCACTCAATATTAAAATGGAATGTTGAGTTCAGACAACGTTGAATCATCACTACATCATCAAGAGGAGACTGGAAGACTAAGGGGAGGAGGGGGGGGGTGTAGCGATTAGGGAGTAGGGGAGAGGACGGATCTAAGGGGAGGAGGGGGGGGGGCGTAGCGATTAGGGGGTAGGGAGTAGGGGAGAGGACGGATCTAAGGGGAGGAGGGGGGGAGTAGCGATTAGGGAGTAGGGGAGAGGACGGATCTAAGGGGTGGAGGGGGGGGGGGGGTGTAGCGATTAGGGAGTAGGGGAGAGGACGGATCTAAGGGGTGGAGGGGGGGGGGGGTGTAGCGATTAGGGAGTAGGGGACAGGACGGATCTAAGAGGAGGAGGGGGGAGTAGCGATTAGGGAGTAGGGGAGAGGACGGATCTAAGGGGAGGAGGGGGGGTGTAGCGATTAGGGAGTAGGGGAGAGGACGGATCTAAGGGGAGGAGGGGGGAGTAGGGGAGAGGACGGATCTAAGGGGAGGAGGGGGGGAGTAGCGATTAGGGGGTAGGGAGTAGGGGAGAGGACGGATCTAAGGGGAGGAGGGGGGGGGTGTAGCGATTAGGGGGTAGGGGAGAGGACGGATCTAAGGGGAGGAGGGGGGGTGTAGCGATTAGGGAGTAGGGGAGAGGACGGATCTAAGGGGAGGAGGGGGGGTGTAGCGATTAGGGAGTAGGGGAGAGGACGGATCTAAGGGGAGGAGGGGGGGAGTAGCGATTAGGGGGTAGGGGAGAGGACGGATCTAAGGGAAAGAGGGGGGGTGTAGCGATTAGGGAGTAGGGAGTAGGGGAGAGGACGGATCTAAGGGGAGGAGGGGGGGAGTAGCGATTAGGGAGTAGGGAGTAGGGGAGAGGACGGATCTAAGGGGAGGAGGGGGGGAGTAGCGATTAGGGGGTAGGGGAGAGGACGGATCTAAGGGGAGGAGGGGGGGTGTAGCGATTAGGGAGTAGGGAGTAGGGGAGAGGACGGATCTAAGGGGAGGAGGGGGGGTGTAGCGATTAGGGGGTAGGGAGTAGGAGAGAGGACGGATCTAAGGGGAGGAGGGGGGGAGTAGCGATTAGGGAGTAGGGGAGAGGACGGATCTAAGGGGAGGAGGGGGGGTGTAGCGATTAGGGAGTAGGGGAGAGGACGGATCTAAGGGGAGGAGGGGGGGCGTAGCGATTAGGGGGTAGGGAGTAGGGGAGAGGACGGATCTAAGGGGAGGAGGGGGGGAGTAGCGATTAGGGAGTAGGGGAGAGGACGGATCTAAGGGGAGGAGGGGGGGGAGTAGCAATTAGGGGGTAGGGAGTAGGGGAGAGGACGGATCTAAGGGGAGGAGGGGGGGAGTAGCGATTAGGGAGTAGGGGAGAGGACGGATCTAAGGGGAGGAGGGGGGGCGTAGCAATTAGGGGGTAGGGAGTAGGGGAGAGGACGGATCTAAGGGGAGGAGGGGGGGGGTGTAGCAATTAGGGGGTAGGGAGTAGGGGAGAGGACGGATCTAAGGGGAGGAGGGGGGGAGTAGCAATTAGGGAGTAGGGAGTAGGGGAGAGGACGGATCCAAGGGGAGGAGGGGGGTAGTAGTGATTAGGGAGTAGGGGAGAGGACGGATCTAAGGGGAGGAGGGGGGGGTGTAGCGATTAGGGAGTAGGGAGTAGGGGAGAGGACGGAT
>NW_027260977.1:107500-187850 GCF_045791955.1 Oncorhynchus clarkii lewisi
TGCACACTCAGGTTTATTACGGGTTCTAGCTACAGAACTCACCACTGTGTTTTATATCAACATGTGGGTTGCTGTGACTTCGCTGTGCGTGAGACGAGAACAACGTGTCCAACAGAGCTGGGTATGGATTCCACTTGAGGCCCATGTGATCTCCACAGAGTTGGGTATGGATTCCACTTGAGGCCCATGTGATCTCCACAGAGTTGGGTATGGATTCCACTTGAGGCCCATGTGATCTCCACAGAGTTGGGTATGGATTCCACTTGAGGCCCATGTGATCTCCACAGAGTTGGGTATGGATTCCACTTGAGGCCCATGTGATAACCACAGAGTTGGGTATGGATTCCACTTGAGGCCCATGTGATCTCCACAGAGCTGGGTATGGATTCCACTTGAGGCCCATGTGATCTCCACAGAGTTGGGTATGGATTCCACTTGAGGCCCATGCGATCTCCACAGAGTTGGGTATGGATTCCACTTGAGGCCCATGTGATTTCCACAGAGTTCCACTTGAGGCCCATGTGATCTCCACAGAGTTGGGTATGGATTCCACTTGAGGCCCATGTGATTTCCACAGAGTTCCACTTGAGGCCCATGTGATCTCCACAGAGTTGGGTATGGATTCAACTTGAGGCCCATGCGATCTCCACAGAGTTGGGTATGGATTCCACTTGAGGCCCATGCGATCTCCACAGAGTTGGGTATGGATTCCACTTGAGGCCCATGTGATCTCCACAGAGTTGGGTATGGATTCCACTTGAGGCCCATGCGATCTCCACAGAGTTGGGTATGGATTCCACTTGAGGCCCATGCGATCTCCACAGAGCTGGGTATGGATTCCACTTGAGGCCCATGTGATCTCCACAGAGTTGGGTATGGATTCCACTTGAGGCCCATGCGATCTCCACAGAGTTGGGTATGGATTCCACTTGAGGCCCATGCGATCTCCACAGAGCTGGGTATGGATTCCACTTGAGGCCCATGTGATCTCCACAGAGTTGGGTATGGATTCCACTTGAGGCCCATGCGATCTCCACAGAGTTGGGTATGGATTCCACTTGAGGCCCATGTGATCTCCACAGAGTTGGGTATGGATTCCACTTGAGGCCCATGCGATCTCCACAGAGTTGGGTATGGATTCCACTTGAGGCCCATGCGATCTCCACAGAGTTGGGTATGGATTCCACTTGAGGCCCATGCGATCTCCACAGAGTTGGGTATGGATTCCACTTGAGGCCCATGCGATCTCCACAGAGTTGGGTATGGATTCCACTTGAGGCCCATGCGATCTCCACAGAGCTGGGTATGGATTCCACTTGAGGCCCATGCGATCTCCACAGAGTTGGGTATGGATTCCACTTGAGGCCCATGCGATCTCCACAGAGTTGGGTATGGCTGCCTTTTCCTGTTACTCTCCTCGCCTGTGGAATAGCCTGCAGACTAAACCTGAGACTCTCTTGCCCCTTTTAAACATTTATTGGAGGAATTATTTTTCTTCTTCTATTGGATTGTAACAGTTTATGCAAGGGGAATAACCTGTTAGGGGAATAACCTGTTAGGGGAATAACCTGTTAGGGGAATAACCTGTTAGGGGAATAACCTGTTAGGGGAATAACCTGTTAGGAGAATAACCTGTTAGGGGAATAACCTGTTAGGGGAATAACCTGTTAGGGGAATAACCTGTTAGGGGAATAACCTGTTAGGAGAATAACCTGTTAGGAGAATAACCTGTTAGGGGAATAACCTGTTAGGGGAATAACCTGTTAGGGGAATAACCTGTTAGGGGAATAACCTGTTAGGGGAATAACCTGTTAGGGGAATAACCTGTTAGGGGAATAACCTGTTAGGAGAATAACCTGTTAGGGGAATAACCTGTTAGGGGAATAACCTGTTAGGGGAATAACCTGTTAGGGGAATAACCTGTTAGGAGAATAACCTGTTAGGAGAATAACCTGTTAGGGGAATAACCTGTTAGGAGAATAACCTGTTAGGAGAATAACCTGTTAGGAGAATAACCTGTTAGGGGAATAACCTGTTAGGGGAATAACCTGTTAGGGGAATAACCTGTTAGGGGAATAACCTGTTAGGGGAATAACCTGTTAGGAGAATAACCTGTTAGGGGAATAACCTGTTAGGGGAATAACCTGTTAGGGGAATAACCTGTTAGGGGAATAACCTGTTAGTGGAATAACCTGTTAGGGGAATAACCTGTTAGGGGAATAACCTGTTAGGGGAATAACCTGTAATAATTGCTGTTGTATATTTTATTGTGTGTTATTGCTGCCCCAAGTCCACCTGGCCGTGCTGCTGCTCCAGTTTCAACTGACCTGAGCCCTAGGACCATGCCCCAGGACTACCTGACATGATGACTCCTTGCTGTCCCCAGTCCACCTGGCTGTGCTGCTGCTCCAGTTTCAACGGTTCTGCCTTATTATTATTCGACCATGCTGGTCATTTATGAACATTTGAACATCTTGGCCATGTTCTGTTATAATCTCCACCCCAATCGCCAGAAGAGGACTGGCCACCCCACATAGCCTGGTTCCTCTCTAGGTTTCTTCCTAGGTTTTGGCCTTTCTAGGGAGTTTTTCCTAGCCACCGTGCTTCTACACCTGCATTGCTTGCTGTTTGGGGTTTTAGGCTGGGTTTATGAACATCACTTTGAGATATCAGCTGATGTACGAAGGGCTATATAAATACATTTGATTTGATTTTGATTTGTTATCTGTGATCGTTTTGTCTTGTCTTTTGTAGTTTCTTAGTCGTTGTACCTGAAACTGTATGTGTAAACATGTATACACAGGGCCCAGCTGTAACAGAGACCTTGGTCTCAGTCAGGGCCCAGCTGTAACAGAGGTCTCAGTCAGGGCCCAGATGTAACAGAGGCCTTGGTCTCAGTCAGAGCCCAGCTGTAACAGAGACCTTGGTCTCAGTCAGGGCCCAGCTGTAACAGAGACCTCGGTCTCAGTCAGGGCCCAGCTGTAACAGAGGTCTCAGTCAGAGTCCAGCTGTAACAGAGGGAGGAGGGAGATAGAGAGAGAGAGAGAGAGAGAGAGAGAGCGAGAGAGAGAGAGAGAGAGAGAGAGAGAGAGAGAGATGGGGAGAGAAAGAGAGAGAGAGAGAGAGAGAGAGAGAGAGCGAGCGAGAGAGAGAGAGAGAGAGAGAGAGCGAGAGAGAGAGAGAGAGAGAGAGAGAGAGCTGGGGAGAGAGAGAGAGAGAGAGAGAGAGAGAGAGCGGGGGAGAGAGAGAGAGAGAGAGAGAGAGAGAGAGGGGGAGAGAGAGAGAGCGAGCGAGCGAGAGAGAGAGAGAGAGAGAGAGAGAGAGAGAGAGATGGGGAGAGAGAGAGTGAGAGAGAGAGAGAGAGAGTGAGAAAGAGAGAGAGAGAGAGAGATGGGGAGAGAGAGAGAGCGAGCGAGAGAGAGAGAGAGAGAGATAGAGAGAGGGAGAGAGGGGGGGGGAATGTAGAATGTTTTTTGTGTGCATTCTGTCAGGGTAGGTTATTGTTAGACATCAGGGATCCTGTGGGGAGGAGTGAGGAATATGTGGCCGAGGTCAGGTGGTGTGAGGATGAACAGATATCACTAAAGATCTGCCTAGCAACAAAAACATTTAATGTTTAGAAGGAAGGAGGATACTTCGCACCATGTCTTTGTCGTATACAGATGTGTGACCCAGTGGGTGAATCAACTTGGTTTGAGCTATACTAATCCTCCGTGAGTTTTTATACCAGGTTTATTTAGAACCTAACACTATATATCATCCATTTCAAAGTTTAAAAAAATTGATTGTACCAATCCCAGGTTGCCCCTAAAAAATGTATTCGCCAAACTAAATGGTTTGTGAACTCACCAGGCCATAAAGCATCTCATAAAGCACGGCTCCTAAACACCACCAGTCGACCGTCCTGTCATAAGGCTGCTTGTGTAACACCTCTGGAGCTAGGTACTATAGAGGGAGGGAGGGAGGGGGGAGGAGGGAGGGAGGGAGGGAGGGAGGAGGGGGAGAGGAGGGAGGGAGGGAGGAGGGGGAGAGGAGGGAGGGAGAGGAGGGAGGAGGGGGAGAGGAGGGGGAGAGGAGGGAGGGAGGGAGAGGAGGGAGGAGGGGGAGAGGAGGGAGGGAGGGAGGGAGAGGAGGGAGGAGGGGGAGAGGAGGGAGGGAGGGAGGGAGAGGAGGGGGAGAGGAGGGAGGGAGGGAGGGAGAGGAGGGAGGAGGGGGAGAGGAGGGAGGGAGGGAGGAGGGGGAGAGGAGGGAGGGGAGAGAGAGAGAGAGAGAGGGGGGGAGGGAGGGGCGAGGGGGAGAGGAGGGAGGAGGAGGGGGAGAGGAGGGAGGGGGGGAGGGGGAGAGGGAAGGAGGAGGAGAGGAGGGGGAGAGGAGGGAGGGAGGGAGGGGGAGAGGGAGGGAGGGAGGGAGGAGGGAGAGAGGAGGGAGGGAGGGGTAAGATAGAGAGAGAGAGAGAGGGGGAGGGGGGGAGGGAAAGAGAGAGAACATTAGCTATGACATTGTCAATCCAATCATCACCAGCAGATACAGAGAGGTGAAATGAAGCTACAAGCATACATATACAAAAGTATGTGGACACCCCTTCAAATTAGTGAATTCAGCTATTTCAGCCACATCCGTTGCTGGCTGGTGTATAATATCGAGCAAACAGCCATGCAATCTCCATAGACAAACATTGGCAGTAGTGGAAAGCCTTCCCAGAAGAGTGGAGGCTGTTGTAGCAGCAATGTTCCAACATCTAGTGGAAAGCCTTCCCAGAAGAGTGGAGGCTGTTATAGCAGCAATGTTCCAACATCTAGTGGAAAGCCTTCCCAGAAGAGTGGAGGCTGTTGTAGCAGCAATGTTCCAACATCTAGTGGAAAGCCTTCCCAGAAGAGTGGAGGATGTTATAGCAGCAATGTTCCAACATCTAGTGGAAAGCCTTCCCAGAAGAGTGGAGGCTGGTATAGCAGCAATGTTCCAACATCTAGTGGAAAGCCTTCCCAGAAGAGTGGAGGCTGTTATAGCAGCAATGTTCCTACATCTAGTGGAAAGCCTTCCCAGAAGAGTGGAGGCTGTTATAGGGCGGGCCAACTCCATATTAATGCCCGTGATTTTGAAATGAGATGGTCGACGAGTGTCCACATACTTTTGGTCAAGTAGTGTACCTTCAATACAACCAACCAATCAAACTTGATCAAAAACCAAAAAAAGTTCTGTCCTTACCTCTGGAGTTCCACAGAACGTCGACGTGGTTCCGTTCTGTTCTATGTTCTCCTTGCAGAGGCCGAAGTCCGTGAGTATGATGTGTCCTTGAGAGTCCAGTAGAATATTCTCAGGCTTCAGGTCTCTGTACACAATGTTTAGAGAGTGGAGGTAGCCCAGGGCACTGGAGATCTCCGCTGTATAGAACCTGGCCCGCGGCTCTAAGAAACGCCTCTCCCTCTGGAGATGGTAGAACAACTAGAGGAGAGGAGAGAGAGGGAGAGGAGAGAGAGGAGAGAGAGAGAGAAGGAGAGAGAAGAGAGAGAGAGAGAGAGAGAGAGAGAGGAGAGAGAGTGGGAGAGAGAGAGAGAGGGGAGAGAAGGAGAGAGCGAGAGAGGGAGAGAGCGAGAGAGAGAGGAAGCGAGAGCGAGAGAGAGGGAGAGAGAGAGACAGAGAGAGAGAGAGACAGAGAGAGAGAGAGAGAGAGAGAGGGGGGGAGACAGAGAGAGAGAGAGAAAGAGAGAGAGAGAGAGAGAGGGGGAGAGAGGGAGAGAGAGGGAGAGAGAGAGGGAGAGAGAGAGGGAGAGAGAGAGAGGGAGAGAGAGGGAGAGAGAGGGAGAGAGAGGGAGAGAGAGAGGGAGAGAGAGGGAGAGAGAGGGAGAGAGAGGGAGAGAGAGAAGGAGGAAGGGAGAGAGGCGGAGAGAGGGAGAAAGATAGGGAGTGAGGGAGAGAGGGAGAGAGAAAGAGAGGGGGAGAGGGAGAGAGAGAGAGAGAAAGGGAGTGGGGGAGAAGTGGAGAGAGAGAGAGAGGGGGAGAGAGAGAGAAAGGGAGTGGGGGAGAGGCGGAAAGAGGGAGAGAGAGAGAGAGAGCGGGAGGTAGAGAGGAGAAAAAGAGTCCACATTTAAACAGTGCTGTCTTCACTCCTTCACACCAGAAATATGCCCGTGCTAATTCTGCACACAGTTTACCCGATCCTCTCCCTCCCTCTCTCTCTCCCTTCCCCCTTCCTCACTCCCCCCCCTCTCTCTCTCTATCCCTCCTTCCTTCCCTCCCTCCCTCCCTCTCCTTCTCTCTCTATCCCTCCTTCCTTCCTTCCTTCCTTCCCTCTCTCCCTCCCTGCCTCACTCCCCCTCCTGCTCTCTCTCCCTCTCTCTCTCCCTTACTCCTGCCATCTCTCCCTCCCTTTCTCTCGCTCTCTCCCTCCGTCCTTTCCTCTCTCTCTCTCCCTCCCTTCCTCTCTCCATCCTTCCTTCCCTTCCTCCTTTCTTATGTTTCTCCTCACCTCTCCTCCGTTAATGTAGTCCAGCACAAAGTAGAGTTTATCAGCTGTCTGGAAGGAGTAGTGTAGTCCCACTAGGAAGGGGTGTTTAATGTTCTTCAACAGGACGTTCCTCTCTGACATGATGTGCTTCTCCTGGAGGTCAACAAAGGGAAAAGGAACAGGGTTAGAGGTTATAGGTCATAGTGTCTGTCTGTCTGTCTGTCTGTCTGTCTGTCTCTCTCTCTCTCTGGAAGGAGTAGTGTAGTCCCACTAGGAAGGGGTGTTTAATGTTCTTCCACAGGACGTTCCTCTCTGACATGATGTGCTTCTCCTGGAGGTCAACAAAGGGTAAGGGTTAGAGGTCATGGAGGTTGGCCACGTGGTGTCTGTGCAACTTGTACCTCTTTCTTCTTCAGGATGGCCTTCTTCTGCAGCACCTTAACAGCGTAGAACTGGTCGTCTGTCCGGTGCCTGGCTAGGAGGACCTTCCCGAAGCTGCCCTTCCCTATCACCTTCAGGAAGTGGAAGTCACTGGGCTTGGCTGTGGGGTTGGAGGACGGGCCCAGGTTCATCTGCTGGGAGGGACTGGGCTGTAGATGAGAGGAAGAGGTAAGAGCTATGATATAAACATACTTTAATTTCATTTTAACCACATTGGAAAATTAAATATCTGTTCGCACCCCAGCCAAAAGTAGCAGTGAATCTACACACAATACCCCATATAATGACAAAAACAGGTTTTTATTTATAAATAATAATAACATTTAAAAAATGACATATCACATTTACATAAGTATTCAGACCCTTTACTCAGTACTTTGTTGAAGCACCTTTGTCAGTGATTACAGCCTAGAGTCTTCTTGGGTTTGACGCTACAAGCTTGGCACACCTGTATTTGGGGAGTTTCTATCCCTAACCCTCGGTGATTTGATCTTGCAACCTTTTGGTTACTAGTCCAACACGCTAACCACTAGGCTACCTGCTGGTTACTAGTCAAACACTCTAACCACTAGGCTACCTGCTGGTTACTAGTCCAACACTCTAACCATTAGTCTACCTGCTGGTTACTAGTCCAACACGCTAACCACTAGGCTACCTGCTGGTTACTAGTCCAACACACTAACCACTAGGCTACCTGCTGTTTACTAGTCCAACACACTAACCACTAGGCTACCTGCTGGTTACTAGTCCAACACTCTAACCACTAGGCTAGCTGCTGGTTATTAGTCCAACACACTAACCACTAGGCAACCTGCTGGTTACTAGTCCAACACACTAACGACTAGGCAACCTGCTGGTTACTAGTCCAACACTCTAACCACTAGGCTACCTGCTGGTTATTAGTCCAACACTCTAACCACTAGGCTACCTGCTGGTTACTAGTCCAACACACTAACCACTAGGCTACCTGCTGGTTACTAGTCCAACACACTAACCACTAGGCTACCTGCTGGTTACTAGTCCAACACTCTAACCACTAGTCTACCTGCTGGTTATTAGTCCAACACACTAACCACTAGGCTACCTGCTGGTTACTAGTCCAACACACTAACCACTAGGCTACCTGCTGGTTACTAGTCCAACACACTAACCACTAGGCTACCTGCTGGTTACTAGTCCAACACTCTAACCACTAGTCTACCTGCTGGTTACTAGTCCAACACACTAACCACTAAGCTACCTGCTGGTTACTAGTCCAACACTCTAACCACTAGTCTACCTGCTGGTTACTAGTCCAACACTCTAACCACTAGTCTACCTGCTGGTTACTAGTCCAACACACTAACCACTAGGCTACCTGCTGGTTACTAGTCCAACACACTAACCACTAGGCTACCTGCTGGTTACTAGTCCAACACTCTAACCACTAGTCTACCTGCTGGTTACTAGTCCAACACACTAACCACTAAGCTACCTGCTGGTTACTAGTCCAACACTCTAACCACTAGGCTACCTGCTGGTTACTAGTCCAACACACTAACCACTAGGCTACCTGCTGGTTACTAGTCCAACACACTAACCACTAGGCTACCTGCTGGTTACTAGTCCAACACACTAACCACTAGGCTACCTGCTGGTTACTAGTCCAACACACTAACCACTAAGCTACCTACTGGTTACTAGTCCAACACTCTAACCACTAGGCTACCTGCTGGTTACTAGTCCAACACTCTAACCACTAGTCTACCTGCTGGTTACTAGTCCAACACACTAACCACTAGTCTACCTGCTGGTCACTAGTCCAACACGCTAACCACTAGGCTACCTGCTGTTTACTAGTCCAACACACTAACCACTAGGCTACCTGCTGGTTACTAGTCCAACACTCTAACCACTAGTCTACCTGCTGGTTATTAGTCCAACACACTAACCACTAGGCTACCTGCTGGTTACTAGTCCAACACACTAACCACTAGTCTACCTGCTGGTTACAAGTCCAACACTCTAACCACTAGGCTACCTGCTGGTTACTAGTCCAACACACTAACCACTAGTCTACCTGCTGGTTACTAGTCCAACACGCTAACCACTAGTCTACCTGCTGGTTACTAGTCCAACACTCTAACCACTAGGCTACCTGCTGGTTACTAGTCCAACACACTAACCACTAGGCTACCTGCTGGTTACTAGTCCAACACTCTAACCACTAGTCTACCTGCTGGTTACTAGTCCAACACACTAACCACTAAGCTACCTGCTGGTTACTAGTCCAACACACTAACCACTAGGCTACCTGCTGGTTATTAGTCCAACACTCTAACCACTAGGCTACCTGCTGGTTACTAGTCCAACACACTAACCACTAGTCAACCTGCTGGTTACTAGTCCAACACTCTAACCACTAGGCTACCTGCTGGTTATTAGTCCAACACTCTAACCACTAGGCTACCTGCTGTTTACTAGTCCAACACACTAACCACTAGGCTACCTGCTGGTTACTAGTCCAACACTCTAACCACTAGTCTACCTGCTGGTTATTAGTCCAACACACTAACCACTAGGCTACCTGCTGGTTACTAGTCCAACACACTAACCACTAGTCTACCTGCTGGTTACAAGTCCAACACTCTAACCACTAGGCTACCTGCTGGTTACTAGTCCAACACACTAACCACTAGTCTACCTGCTGGTTACTAGTCCAACACGCTAACCACTAGTCTACCTGCTGGTTACTAGTCCAACACTCTAACCACTAGGCTACCTGCTGGTTACTAGTCCAACACACTAACCACTAGGCTACCTGCTGGTTACTAGTCCAACACTCTAACCACTAGTCTACCTGCTGGTTACTAGTCCAACACACTAACCACTAAGCTACCTGCTGGTTACTAGTCCAACACACTAACCACTAGGCTACCTGCTGGTTATTAGTCCAACACTCTAACCACTAGGCTACCTGCTGGTTACTAGTCCAACACACTAACCACTAGTCAACCTGCTGGTTACTAGTCCAACACTCTAACCACTAGGCTACCTGCTGGTTATTAGTCCAACACTCTAACCACTAGGCTACCTGCTGGTTACTAGTCCAACACACTAACCACTAGTCTACCTGCTGGTTACTAGTCCAACACACTAACCACTAGGCTACCTGCTGGTTACTAGTCCAACACTCTAACCACTAGTCTACCTGCTGGTTACTAGTCCAACATTCTAACCACTAGTCTACCTGCTGGTTACTAGTCCAACACACTAACCACTAGTCTACCTGCTGGTTACTAGTCCAACACACTAACCACTAGTCTACCTGCTGGTTACTAGTCCAACACACTAACCACTAGTCAACCTGCTGGTTACTAGTCCAACACACTAACCACTAGGCTACCTGCTGGTTACTAGTCCAACACTCTAACCACTAGGCTACCTGCTGGTTACTAGTCCAACTCTCTAACCACTAGTCTACCTGCTGGTTACTAGTCCAACACACTAACCACTAGTCTACCTGCTGGTTACTAGTCCAACACACTAACCACTAGGCTACCTGCTGGTTACTAGTCCAACACGCTAACCACTAGGCTACCTGCTGGTTACTAGTCCAACACACTAACCACTAGTCTACCTGCTGGTTACTAGTCCAACACGCTAACCACTAGTCTACCTTTTGGTTACTAGTCCAACACGCTAACCACTGGTCTACCTGCTGGTTACTAGTCCAACACACTAACCACTAGGCTACCTGCTGGTTACTAGTCCAACACACTAACCACTAGGCTACCTGCTGGTTACTAGTCCAACACGCTAACCACTAGGCTACCTGCTGGTTACTAGTCCAACACTCTAACCACTAGTCTACCTGCTGGTTACTAGTCCAACACGCTAACCACCATGCTACCTGCTGGTTACTAGTCCAACACACTAACCACTAGTCTACCTGCTGGTTACTAGTCCAACACTCTAACCACTAGGCTACCTGCTGGTTACTAGTCCAACACACTAACCACTAGGCTACCTGCTGGTTACTAGTCCAACACACTAACCACTAGTCTACCTCCTGGTTACCAGTCCAACACACTAACCACTAGTCAACCTGCTGGTTACTAGTCCAACACTCTAACCACTAGGCTACCTGCTGGTTATTAGTCCAACACTCTAACCACTAGGCTACCTGCTGGTTACTAGTCCAACACACTAACCACTAGTCTACCTGCTGGTTACTAGTCCAACACACTAACCACTAGGCTACCTGCTGGTTACTAGTCCAACACTCTAACCACTAGTCTACCTGCTGGTTACTAGTCCAACATTCTAACCACTAGTCTACCTGCTGGTTACTAGTCCAACACACTAACCACTAGTCTACCTGCTGGTTACTAGTCCAACACACTAACCACTAGTCTACCTGCTGGTTACTAGTCCAACACACTAACCACTAGTCAACCTGCTGGTTACTAGTCCAACACACTAACCACTAGGCTACCTGCTGGTTACTAGTCCAACACTCTAACCACTAGGCTACCTGCTGGTTACTAGTCCAACTCTCTAACCACTAGTCTACCTGCTGGTTACTAGTCCAACACACTAACCACTAGTCTACCTGCTGGTTACTAGTCCAACACACTAACCACTAGGCTACCTGCTGGTTACTAGTCCAACACGCTAACCACTAGGCTACCTGCTGGTTACTAGTCCAACACACTAACCACTAGTCTACCTGCTGGTTACTAGTCCAACACGCTAACCACTAGTCTACCTTTTGGTTACTAGTCCAACACGCTAACCACTGGTCTACCTGCTGGTTACTAGTCCAACACACTAACCACTAGGCTACCTGCTGGTTACTAGTCCAACACACTAACCACTAGGCTACCTGCTGGTTACTAGTCCAACACGCTAACCACTAGGCTACCTGCTGGTTACTAGTCCAACACTCTAACCACTAGTCTACCTGCTGGTTACTAGTCCAACACGCTAACCACCATGCTACCTGCTGGTTACTAGTCCAACACACTAACCACTAGTCTACCTGCTGGTTACTAGTCCAACACTCTAACCACTAGGCTACCTGCTGGTTACTAGTCCAACACACTAACCACTAGGCTACCTGCTGGTTACTAGTCCAACACACTAACCACTAGTCTACCTCCTGGTTACCAGTCCAACACTCTAACCACTAGTCTACCTGCTGGTTACTAGTCCAACACACTAACCACTAGTCTACCTGCTGGTTACTAGTCCAACACACTAACCACTAGTCTACCTGCTGGTTACTAGTCCAACACACGAACCACTAAGTTACCTGTAAATACTTAGGAACACATTTCCCAAATTAAAATCACTCTCCTGCTGTTTTTACCGTTTTCCATGTCCAACAAATAAAATGGTTTTTTATTTTTGTTTTATTGTTGTGTATAATAACGTTTAAAGTGCTAATGAATCAAAAGGTCAACCAAAAGGGGTGTTTATATTAAATTATAACATGAACATATTGGTGGGGAAACTCAACATAGAAAGGCTGACATGCATCAAAACCACCACACAAACACGTTATAACATCCAGTTACGATCAGTGTACTTCCCATAGTCAAACTCTGCACTACTGTACTACTACAATATATTCTGTACTACTGTACTACTACAATATATTCTGTACTACTATACTACTACAATATATTCTGCACTACTGTACTACTACAATATATTCTACACTACTGTACTACTACAATATATTCTGTACTACTACAATATATTCTGCACTACTATACTACTACAATATATTCTGCACTACTGTACTACTACAATATATTCTACACTACTGTACTACTACAATATATTCTGCACTACTGTACTACTACAATATATTCTGCACTACTACAATATATTCTGCACTACTGTACTACTACAATATATTCTACACTACTGTACTACTACAATATATTCTGCACTACTGTACTACTACAATATATTCTACGCTACTGTACTACTACAATATATTCTGCACTACTATACTACTACAATATATTCTACACTACTGTACTACTACAATATATTCTGCACTACTATACTACTACAATATATTCTGCACTACTGTACTACTACAATATATTCTACACTACTGTACTACTACAATATATTCTGCACTA
Organism: Oncorhynchus clarkii lewisi; assembly: GCF_045791955.1. NCBI lineage: Eukaryota > Metazoa > Chordata > Actinopteri > Salmoniformes > Salmonidae > Oncorhynchus > Oncorhynchus clarkii. Next base: position 120,527 of record NW_027260977.1, read on the forward strand.
CTGTACTACTACAATATATTCTGCACTACTGTACTACTACAATATATTCTGCACTACTGTACTACTACAATATATTCTGTACTACTACAATATATTCTGTACTACTACAATATATTCTGTACTACTACAATATATTCTGCACTACTGTACTACTACACTATATTCTGCACTACTACAATATATTCTGCACTACTGTACTACTACAATATATTCTACACTACTGTACTACTACACTATATTCTGCACTACTGTACTACTACAATATATTCTACACTACTGTACTACTACAATATATTCTACACTACTGTACTACTACACTATATTCTGCACTACTATACTACTACAATATATTCTGCACTACTGTACTACTACAATATATTCTACACTACTGTACTACTACAATATATTCTGCACTACTGTACTACTACAATATATTCTGCACTACTGTACTACTACAATATATTCTACACTACTGTACTACTACAATATATTCTGCACTACTGTACTACTACAATATATTCTGCACTACTGTACTACTACAATATATTCTGCACTACTGTACTACTACAATATATTCTACACTACTATACTACTACAATATATTCTGCACTACTACAATATATTCTGCACTACTGTACTACTACAATATATTCTGCACTACTATACTACTACAATATATTCTACACTACTGTACTACTACAATATATTCTGCACTACTGTACTACTACAATATATTCTGCACTACTGTACTACTACAATATATTCTACACTACTACAATATATTCTACACTACTATACTACTACAATATATTCTACACTACTGTACTACTACAATATATTCTGCACTACTATACTACTACAATATATTCTGCACTACTACAATATATTCTACACTACTACAATATATTCTACACTACTATACTACTACAATATATTCTACACTACTGTACTACTACAATATATTCTGCACTACTATACTACTACAATATATTCTGCACTACTGTACTACTACAATATATTCTGTACTACTACAATATATTCTGCACTACTGTACTACTACAATATATTCTACACTACTATACTACTACAATATATTCTACACTACTGTACTACTACAATATATTCTGCACTACTATACTACTACAATATATTCTGCACTACTACAATATATTCTACACTACTACAATATATTCTACACTACTATACTACTACAATATATTCTACACTACTGTACTACTACAATATATTCTGCACTACTATACTACTACAATATATTCTGCACTACTATACTACTACAATATATTCTGCACTACTACAATATATTCTGCACTACTGTACTACTACAATATATTCTGCACTACTGTACTACTACAATATATTCTGCACTACTGTACTACTACAATATATTCTGCACTACTGTACTACTACAATATATTCTGTACTACTACAATATATTCTGCACTACTGTACTACTACAATATATTCTGTACTACTGTACTACTACAATATATTCTACACTACTACAATATATTCTGCACTACTGTACTACTACAATATATTCTGCACTACTGTACTACTACAATATATTCTGTACTACTACAATATATTCTGCACTACTGTACTACTACAATATATTCTGTACTACTGTACTACTACAATATATTCTACACTACTACAATATATTCTGCACTACTGTACTACTACAATATATTCTGCACTACTGTACTACTACAATATATTCTGCACTACTATACTACTACAATATATTCTGCACTACTGTACTACTACAATATATTCTACACTACTACAATATATTCTGCACTACTGTACTACTACAATATATTCTGCACTACTGTACTACTACAATATATTCTACACTACTGTACTACTACAATATATTCTGCACTACTGTACTACTACAATATATTCTGCACTACTACAATATATTCTGCACTACTGTACTACTACACTATATTCTGTACTACTGTACTACTACAATATATTCTACACTACTACAATATATTCTGCACTACTGTACTACTACAATATATTCTGCACTACTGTACTACTACAATATATTCTGTACTACTACAATATATTCTGCACTACTGTACTACTACAATATATTCTGTACTACTGTACTACTACAATATATTCTACACTACTACAATATATTCTGCACTACTGTACTACTACAATATATTCTGCACTACTGTACTACTACAATATATTCTGCACTACTGTACTACTACAATATATTCTACACTACTGTACTACTACAATATATTCTGCACTACTGTACTACTACAATATATTCTGCACTACTACAATATATTCTGCACTACTGTACTACTACAATATATTCTGTACTACTGTACTACTACAATATATTCTGCACTACTGTACTACTACAATATATTCTGCACTACTGTACTACTACAATATATTCTTCACTACTGTACTACTACAATATATTCTGTACTACTACAATATATTCTGCACTACTGTACTACTACAATATATTCTGCACTACTGTACTACTACAATATATTCTGTACTACTGTACTACTACAATATATTCTGCACTACTGTACTACTACAATATATTCTACACTACTGTACTACTACAATATATTCTGCACTACTGTACTACTACAATATATTCTGCACTACTACAATATATTCTGCACTACTGTACTACTACAATATAGTCTGTACTACTGTACTACTACAATATATTCTACACTACTACAATATATTCTGCACTACTGTACTACTACAATATATTCTGCACTACTGTACTACTACAATATATTCTGTACTACTACAATATATTCTGCACTACTGTACTACTACAATATATTCTGTACTACTGTACTACTACAATATATTCTACACTACTACAATATATTCTGCACTACTGTACTACTACAATATATTCTGCACTACTGTACTACTACAATATATTCTGCACTACTGTACTACTACAATATATTCTACACTACTGTACTACTACAATATATTCTGCACTACTGTACTACTACAATATATTCTGCACTACTACAATATATTCTGCACTACTGTACTACTACAATATATTCTGTACTACTGTACTACTACAATATATTCTACACTACTACAATATATTCTGCACTACTGTACTACTACAATATATTCTGCACTACTGTACTACTACAATATATTCTGTACTACTACAATATATTCTGCACTACTGTACTACTACAATATATTCTGTACTACTGTACTACTACAATATATTCTACACTACTACAATATATTCTGCACTACTGTACTACTACAATATATTCTGCACTACTGTACTACTACAATATATTCTGCACTACTGTACTACTACAATATATTCTGCACTACTGTACTACTACAATATATTCTGTACTACTACAATATATTCTGCACTACTGTACTACTACAATATATTCTGCACTACTGTACTACTACAATATATTCTACACTCCTACAATATATTCTGCACTACTGTACTACTACAATATATTCTGTACTACTGTACTACTACAATATATTCTGCACTACTGTACTACTACAATATATTCTGCACTACTGTACTACTACAATATATTCTACACTACTGTACTACTACAATATATTCTGCACTACTACAATATATTCTGCACTACTATACTACTACAATATATTCTGCACTACTATACTACTACAATATATTCTGCACTACTATACTACTACAATATATTCTGCACTACTACAATATATTCTGCACTACTATACTACTACAATATATTCTGCACTACTATACTACTACAATATATTCTACACTACTACAATATATTCTGCACTACTGTACTACTACAATATATTCTGCACTACTATACTACTACAATATATTCTGCACTACTATACTACTACAATATATTCTGCACTACTATACTACTACAATATATTCTGTACTACTATACTACTACAATATATTCTGCACTACTACAATATATTCTACACTACTATACTACTACAATATATTCTGTACTACTATACTACTACAATATATTCTGTACTACTACAATATATTCTGCACTACTATACTACTACAATATATTCTGCACTACTATACTACGACAATATATTCTGCACTACTACAATATATTCTGCACTACTATACTACTACAATATATTCTGCACTACTATACTACTACAATATATTCTGCACTACTACAATATATTCTACACTACTATACTACTACAATATATTCTGCACTACTATACTACTACAATATATTCTGCACTACTATACTACTACAATATATTCTGCACTACTACAATATATTCTGCACTACTACAATATATTCTGCACTACTATACTACTACAATATATTCTACACTACTATACTACTACAATATATTCTGCACTACTATACTACGACAATATATTCTGCACTACTATACTACTACAATATATTCTGCACTACTATACTACTACAATATATTCTGTACTACTACAATATATTCTGCACTACTGTACTACTACAATATATTCTGTACTACTGTACTACTACAATATATTCTACACTACTACAATATATTCTGCACTACTGTACTACTACAATATATTCTGCACTACTGTACTACTACAATATATTCTGCACTACTGTACTACTACAATATATTCTGCACTACTGTACTACTACAATATATTCTGTACTACTACAATATATTCTGCACTACTGTACTACTACAATATATTCTGCACTACTGTACTACTACAATATATTCTACACTCCTACAATATATTCTGCACTACTGTACTACTACAATATATTCTGTACTACTGTACTACTACAATATATTCTGCACTACTGTACTACTACAATATATTCTGCACTACTGTACTACTACAATATATTCTACACTACTGTACTACTACAATATATTCTGCACTACTACAATATATTCTGCAATACTATACTACTACAATATATTCTGCACTACTATACTACTACAATATATTCTGCACTACTATACTACTACAATATATTCTGCACTACTACAATATATTCTGCACTACTATACTACTACAATATATTCTGCACTACTATACTACTACAATATATTCTACACTACTACAATATATTCTGCACTACTGTACTACTACAATATATTCTGCACTACTATACTACTACAATATATTCTGCACTACTATACTACTACAATATATTCTGCACTACTATACTACTACAATATATTCTGTACTACTATACTACTACAATATATTCTGCACTACTACAATATATTCTACACTACTATACTACTACAATATATTCTGTACTACTATACTACTACAATATATTCTGTACTACTACAATATATTCTGCACTACTATACTACTACAATATATTCTGCACTACTATACTACGACAATATATTCTGCACTACTACAATATATTCTGCACTACTATACTACTACAATATATTCTGCACTACTATACTACTACAATATATTCTGCACTACTACAATATATTCTACACTACTATACTACTACAATATATTCTGCACTACTATACTACTACAATATATTCTGCACTACTATACTACTACAATATATTCTGCACTACTACAATATATTCTGCACTACTACAATATATTCTGCACTACTATACTACTACAATATATTCTACACTACTATACTACTACAATATATTCTGCACTACTATACTACGACAATATATTCTGCACTACTATACTACTACAATATATTCTGCACTACTATACTACGATAATATATTCTGCACTACTATACTACTACAATATATTCTGCACTACTGTACTACTACAATATATTCTACACTACTGTACTACTACAATATATTCTGCACTACTGTACTACTACAATATATTCTGCACTACTGTACTACTACAATATATTCTGCACTACTGTACTACTACAATATATTCTACACTACTATACTACTACAATATATTCTGCACTACTATACTACTACAATATATTCTGTACTACTATACTACTACAATATATTCTGCACTACTACAATATATTCTGTACTACTGTACTACTACAATATATTCTGCACTACTGTACTACTACAATATATTCTGCACTACTGTACTACTACAATATATTCTACACTACTGTACTACTACAATATATTCTACACTACTGTACTACTACAATATATTCTGCACTACTACAATATATTCTGCACTACTATACTACTACAATATATTCTGCACTACTGTACTACTACAATATATTCTGTACTACTATACTACTTCAATATATTCTGCACTACTGTACTACTACAATATATTCTGCACTACTGTACTACTACAATATATTCTGCACTACTGTACTACTACAATATATTCTGCACTACTGTACTACTACAATATATTCTGCACTACTGTACTACTACAATATATTCTGCACTACTGTACTACTACAATATATTCTGCACTACTGTACTACTACAATATATTCTGCACTACTGTACTACTACAATATATTCTGCACTACTATACTACTACAATATATTCTGCACTACTGTACTACTACAATATATTCTACACTACTGTACTACTACAATATATTCTGCACTACTGTACTACTACAATATATTCTGCACTACTATACTACTACAATATATTCTGCACTACTATACTACTACAATATATTCTACACTACTGTACTACTACAATATATTCTGCACTACTGTACTACTACAATATATTCTGCACTACTACAATATATTCTGCACTACTGTACTACTACAATATATTCTGTACTACTGTACTACTACAATATATTCTACACTACTACAATATATTCTGCACTACTGTACTACTACAATATATTCTGCACTACTGTACTACTACAATATATTCTGTACTACTACAATATATTCTGCACTACTGTACTACTACAATATATTCTGTACTACTGTACTACTACAATATATTCTACACTACTACAATATATTCTGCACTACTGTACTACTACAATATATTCTGCACTACTGTACTACTACAATATATTCTGCACTACTGTACTACTACAATATATTCTACACTACTGTACTACTACAATATATTCTGCACTACTGTACTACTACAATATATTCTGCACTACTACAATATATTCTGCACTACTGTACTACTACAATATATTCTGTACTACTGTACTACTACAATATATTCTACACTACTACAATATATTCTGCACTACTGTACTACTACAATATATTCTGCACTACTGTACTACTACAATATATTCTGTACTACTACAATATATTCTGCACTACTGTACTACTACAATATATTCTGTACTACTGTACTACTACAATATATTCTACACTACTACAATATATTCTGCACTACTGTACTACTACAATATATTCTGCACTACTGTACTACTACAATATATTCTGCACTACTGTACTACTACAATATATTCTGCACTACTGTACTACTACAATATATTCTGTACTACTACAATATATTCTGCACTACTGTACTACTACAATATATTCTGCACTACTGTACTACTACAATATATTCTACACTCCTACAATATATTCTGCACTACTGTACTACTACAATATATTCTGCACTACTATACTACTACAATATATTCTGCACTACTATACTACTACAATATATTCTGCACTACTATACTACTACAATATATTCTGCACTACTACAATATATTCTGCACTACTATACTACTACAATATATTCTGCACTACTATACTACTACAATATATTCTGCACTACTGTACTACTACAATATATTCTGTACTACTACAATATATTCTGCACTACTGTACTACTACAATATATTCTGTACTACTGTACTACTACAATATATTCTACACTACTACAATATATTCTGCACTACTGTACTACTACAATATATTCTGCACTACTGTACTACTACAATATATTCTGCACTACTGTACTACTACAATATATTCTACACTACTGTACTACTACAATATATTCTGCACTACTGTACTACTACAATATATTCTGCACTACTACAATATATTCTGCACTACTGTACTACTACAATATATTCTGTACTACTGTACTACTACAATATATTCTACACTACTACAATATATTCTGCACTACTGTACTACTACAATATATTCTGCACTACTGTACTACTACAATATATTCTGTACTACTACAATATATTCTGCACTACTGTACTACTACAATATATTCTGTACTACTGTACTACTACAATATATTCTACACTACTACAATATATTCTGCACTACTGTACTACTACAATATATTCTGCACTACTGTACTACTACAATATATTCTGCACTACTGTACTACTACAATATATTCTGCACTACTGTACTACTACAATATATTCTGTACTACTACAATATATTCTGCACTACTGTACTACTACAATATATTCTGCACTACTATACTACTACAATATATTCTGCACTACTATACTACTACAATATATTCTGCACTACTATACTACTACAATATATTCTGCACTACTACAATATATTCTGCACTACTATACTACTACAATATATTCTGCACTACTATACTACTACAATATATTCTACACTACTACAATATATTCTGCACTACTGTACTACTACAATATATTCTGCACTACTATACTACTACAATATATTCTGCACTACTATACTACTACAATATATTCTGCACTACTATACTACTACAATATATTCTGTACTACTATACTACTACAATATATTCTGCACTACTACAATATATTCTACACTACTATACTACTACAATGTATTCTGTACTACTATACTACTACAATATATTCTGTACTACTACAATATATTCTGCACTACTATACTACTACAATATATTCTGCACTACTATACTACGACAATATATTCTGCACTACTACAATATATTCTGCACTACTATACTACTACAATATATTCTGCACTACTATACTACTACAATATATTCTGCACTACTATACTACTACAATATATTCTGCACTACTACAATATATTCTGCACTACTACAATATATTCTGCACTACTATACTACTACAATATATTCTACACTACTATACTACTACAATATATTCTGCACTACTATACTACGACAATATATTCTGCACTACTATACTACTACAATATATTCTGCACTACTATACTACGACAATATATTCTGCACTACTATACTACTACAATATATTCTGCACTACTGTACTACTACAATATATTCTACACTACTGTACTACTACAATATATTCTGCACTACTGTACTACTACAATATATTCTGCACTACTGTACTACTACAATATATTCTGCACTACTGTACTACTACAATATATTCTACACTACTATACTACTACAATATATTCTGCACTACTATACTACTACAATATATTCTGTACTACTATACTACTACAATATATTCTGCACTACTACAATATATTCTGTACTACTGTACTACTACAATATATTCTGCACTACTGTACTACTACAATATATTCTGCACTACTGTACTACTACAATATATTCTACACTACTGTACTACTACAATATATTCTACACTACTGTACTACTACAATATATTCTGCACTACTACAATATATTCTGCACTACTATACTACTACAATATATTCTGCACTACTGTACTACTACAATATATTCTGTACTACTATACTACTTCAATATATTCTGCACTACTGTACTACTACAATATATTCTGCACTACTGTACTACTACAATATATTCTGCACTACTATACTACTACAATATATTCTGCACTACTATACTACTACAATATATTCTGCACTACTATACTACTTCAATATATTCTGCACTACTGTACTACTACAATATATTCTGCACTACTATACTACTTCAATATATTCTGCACTACTGTACTACTACAATATATTCTGCACTACTGTACTACTACAATATATTCTGCACTACTGTACTACTACAATATATTCTGCACTACTGTACTACTACAATATCTTCTGCACTACTGTACTACTACAATATATTCTGCACTACTGTACTACTACAATATATTCTGCACTACTGTACTACTACAATATATTCTGCACTACTATACTACTACAATATATTCTGCACTACTGTACTACTACAATATATTCTACACTACTGTACTACTACAATATATTCTGCACTACTGTACTACTACAATATATTCTGCACTACTATACTACTACAATATATTCTGCACTACTATACTACTACAATATATTCTACACTACTGTACTACTACAATATATTCTGCACTACTGTACTACTACAATATATTCTGCACTACTACAATATATTCTGCACTACTGTACTACTACAATATATTCTGTACTACTGTACTACTACAATATATTCTACACTACTACAATATATTCTGCACTACTGTACTACTACAATATATTCTGCACTACTGTACTACTACAATATATTCTGTACTACTACAATATATTCTGCACTACTGTACTACTACAATATATTCTGTACTACTGTACTACTACAATATATTCTACACTACTACAATATATTCTGCACTACTGTACTACTACAATATATTCTGCACTACTGTACTACTACAATATATTCTGCACTACTGTACTACTACAATATATTCTACACTACTGTACTACTACAATATATTCTGCACTACTGTACTACTACAATATATTCTGCACTACTACAATATATTCTGCACTACTGTACTACTACAATATATTCTGTACTACTGTACTACTACAATATATTCTACACTACTACAATATATTCTGCACTACTGTACTACTACAATATATTCTGCACTACTGTACTACTACAATATATTCTGTACTACTACAATATATTCTGCACTACTGTACTACTACAATATATTCTGTACTACTGTACTACTACAATATATTCTACACTACTACAATATATTCTGCACTACTGTACTACTACAATATATTCTGCACTACTGTACTACTACAATATATTCTGCACTACTGTACTACTACAATATATTCTGCACTACTGTACTACTACAATATATTCTGTACTACTACAATATATTCTGCACTACTGTACTACTACAATATATTCTGCACTACTGTACTACTACAATATATTCTACACTCCTACAATATATTCTGCACTACTGTACTACTACAATATATTCTGTACTACTGTACTACTACAATATATTCTGCACTACTGTACTACTACAATATATTCTGCACTACTGTACTACTACAATATATTCTACACTACTGTACTACTACAATATATTCTGCACTACTACAATATATTCTGCACTACTATACTACTACAATATATTCTGCACTACTATACTACTACAATATATTCTGCACTACTATACTACTACAATATATTCTGCACTACTACAATATATTCTGCACTACTATACTACTACAATATATTCTGCACTACTATACTACTACAATATATTCTACACTACTACAATATATTCTGCACTACTGTACTACTACAATATATTCTGCACTACTATACTACTACAATATATTCTGCACTACTATACTACTACAATATATTCTGCACTACTATACTACTACAATATATTCTGTACTACTATACTACTACAATATATTCTGCACTACTACAATATATTCTACACTACTATACTACTACAATATATTCTGTACTACTATACTACTACAATATATTCTGTACTACTACAATATATTCTGCACTACTATACTACTACAATATATTCTGCACTACTATACTACGACAATATATTCTGCACTACTACAATATATTCTGCACTACTATACTACTACAATATATTCTGCACTACTATACTACTACAATATATTCTGCACTACTACAATATATTCTACACTACTATACTACTACAATATATTCTGCACTACTATACTACTACAATATATTCTGCACTACTATACTACTACAATATATTCTGCACTACTACAATATATTCTGCACTACTACAATATATTCTGCACTACTATACTACTACAATATATTCTACACTACTATACTACTACAATATATTCTGCACTACTATACTACGACAATATATTCTGCACTACTATACTACTACAATATATTCTGCACTACTATACTACGACAATATATTCTGCACTACTATACTACTACAATATATTCTGCACTACTGTACTACTACAATATATTCTACACTACTGTACTACTACAATATATTCTGCACTACTGTACTACTACAATATATTCTGCACTACTGTACTACTACAATATATTCTGCACTACTGTACTACTACAATATATTCTACACTACTATACTACTACAATATATTCTGCACTACTATACTACTACAATATATTCTGTACTACTATACTACTACAATATATTCTGCACTACTACAATATATTCTGTACTACTGTACTACTACAATATATTCTGCACTACTGTACTACTACAATATATTCTGCACTACTGTACTACTACAATATATTCTACACTACTGTACTACTACAATATATTCTACACTACTGTACTACTACAATATATTCTGCACTACTACAATATATTCTGCACTACTATACTACTACAATATATTCTGCACTACTGTACTACTACAATATATTCTGTACTACTATACTACTTCAATATATTCTGCACTACTGTACTACTACAATATATTCTGCACTACTGTACTACTACAATATATTCTGCACTACTATACTACTACAATATATTCTGCACTACTATACTACTACAATATATTCTGCACTACTATACTACTTCAATATATTCTGCACTACTGTACTACTACAATATATTCTGCACTACTATACTACTTCAATATATTCTGCACTACTGTACTACTACAATATATTCTGCACTACTGTACTACTACAATATATTCTGCACTACTGTACTACTACAATATATTCTGCACTACTGTACTACTACAATATATTCTGCACTACTGTACTACTACAATATATTCTGCACTACTGTACTACTACAATATATTCTGCACTACTGTACTACTACAATATATTCTGCAGTACTATACTACTACAATATATTCTGCACTACTGTACTACTACAATATATTCTACACTACTGTACTACTACAATATATTCTGCACTACTGTACTACTACAATATATTCTGCACTACTATACTACTACAATATATTCTGCACTACTATACTACTACAATATATTCTACACTACTGTACTACTACAATATATTCTGCACTACTGTACTACTACAATATATTCTGCACTACTACAATATATTCTGCACTACTGTACTACTACAATATATTCTGCACTACTGTACTACTACAATATATTCTGCACTACTGTACTACTACAATATATTCTACACTACTACAATATATTCTGCACTACTGTACTACTACAATATATTCTGCACTACTATACTACTACAATATATTCTGCACTACTATACTACTACAATATATTCTGCACTACTATACTACTACAATATATTCTACACTACTGTACTACTACAATATATTCTGCACTACTGTACTACTACAATATATTCTGCACTACTGTACTACTACAATATATTCTGCACTACTGTACTACTACAATATATTCTGCACTACTGTACTACTACAATATATTCTACACTACTACAATATATTCTGCACTACTGTACTACTACAATATATTCTGCACTACTGTACTACTGCAATATATTCTGTACTACTGTACTACTACAATATATTCTACACTACTATACTACTACAATATATTCTACACTACTGTACTACTACAATATATTCTGCACTACTGTACTACTACAATATATTCTGCATGGGTCTACTACTATACTACGACAATGTATTCTGCACTACTATACTACTACAATATATTCTGCACTACTATACTACTACAATATATTCTGCACTACTGTACTACTACAATATATTCTGTACTACTATACTACTACAATATATTCTGTACTACTATACTACTACAATATATTCTGCACTACTATACTACTACAATATATTCTGTACTACTACAATATATTCTGTACTACTATACTACTACAATATATTCTGCACTACTATACTACTACAATATATTCTGCACTACTATACTACTACAATATATTCTGTACTACTATACTACTACAATATATTCTGTACTACTACAATATATTCTGTACTACTATACTACTACAATATATTCTGCACTACTATACTACTACAATATATTCTACACTACTATACTACTACAATATATTCTGCACTACTGTACTACTACAATATATTCTGCACTACTATACTACTACAATATATTCTACACTACTATACTACTACAATATATTCTGAATGGGTCTAATACTATATTACTACAATATATTCTGTACTACTATACTACTACAATATATTCTGTACTACTATACTACTACAATATATTCTGCACTACTATACTACTACAATATATTCTTAATGGGTCTAATACTATATTACTACAATATATTCTGTACTACTATACTACTACAATATAATCTGAATGGGTCTACTACTATACTACTACAATATATTCTGTACTACTATACTACTACAATATATTCTGCACTACTATACTACTACAATATATTCTGAATGGGTCTAATACTATATTACTACAATATATTCTGTACTACTATACTACTACAATATAATCTGAATGGGTCTACTACTATACTACTACAATATATTCTGTACTACTATACTACTACAATATATTCTGTACTACTACAATATATTCTGCACTACTGTACTACTACAATATAATCTGAATGGGTCTACTACTATACTACTACAATATATTCTGTACTACTATACTACTACAATATAATCTGAATGGGTCTACTACTATACTACTACAATATATTCTACACTACTGTACTACTACAATATATTCTACACTACTATACTACTACAATATATTCTGCACTACTGTACTACTACAATATATTCTGCACTACTACAATATATTCTGCACTACTATACTACTACAATATATTCTGCACTACTACAATATATTCTGCACTACTATACTACTACAATATATTCTGCACTACTGTACTACTACAATATATTCTACACTACTATACTACTACAATATATTCTGCACTACTATACTACTACAATATATTCTGCACTACTATACTACTACAATATATTCTGCACTACTGTACTACTACAATATATTCTGCACTACTGTACTACTACAATATATTCTGCACTACTACAATATATTCTGCACTACTGTACTACTACAATATATTCTGTACTACTATACTACTACAATATATTCTGCACTACTATACTACTACAATATATTCTGCACTACTACAATATATTCTGCACTACTGTACTACTACAATATATTCTGCACTACTGTACTACTACAATATATTCTGCACTACTATACTACTACAATATATTCTGCACTACTATACTACTACAATATATTCTGCATGAGTCTACTACTATACTACTACAATATATTCTGCATGGGTCTACTACTATACTACTACAATATATTCTGTACTACTACAATATATTCTGCACTACTATACTACTACAATATATTCTGCACTACTATACTACTACAATATATTCTACACTACTATACTACTACAATATATTCTGAATCGGTCTACTACTATACTACTACAATATATTCTACACTACTATACTACTACAATATATTCTACACTACTATACTACTACAATATATTCTGTACTACTACAATATATTCTGTACTACTATACTACTACAATATATTCTGCACTACTATACTACTACAATATATTCTGCACTACTATACTACTACAATATATTCTGCACTACTGTACTACTACAATATATTCTACACTACTATACTACTACAATATATTCTACACTACTGTACTACTACAATATATTCTGCACTACTACAATATATTCTGCACTACTGTACTACTACAATATATTCTGCACTACTGTACTACTACAATATATTCTACACTACTATACTACTACAATATATTCTACACTACTGTACTACTACAATATATTCTACACTACTATACTACTACAATATATTCTACACTACTGTACTACTACAATATATTCTGCACTACTGTACTACTACAATATATTCTGTACTACTGTACTACTACAATATATTCTACACTACTATACTACTACAATATATTCTACACTACTGTACTACTACAATATATTCTGCACTACTATACTACTACAATATATTCTGTACTACTATACTACTACAATATATTCTGTACTACTGTACTACTACAATATATTCTGCACTACTATACTACTACAATATATTCTGTACTACTGTACTACTACAATATATTCTGCACTACTATACTACTACAATATATTCTACACTACTATACTACTACAATATATTCTGAATGGGTCTACTACTATACTACTACAATATATTCTGCACTACTATACTACTACAATATATTCTGCACTACTGTACTACTACAATATATTCTGCACTACTGTACTACTACAATATATTCTGCACTACTACAATATATTCTGCACTACTATACTACTACAATATATTCTGTACTACTATACTACTACAATATATTCTACACTACTGTACTACTACAATATATTCTGCACTACTGTACTACTACAATATATTCTGCACTACTACAATATATTCTGCACTACTATACTACTACAATATATTCTGTACTACTATACTACTACAATATATTCTCCAATGGGACAGAAGTAACCTGGCTCTCAGTGGGTTGACTTAGTTTACCACAGCACCCAAGGGGACAGAAGTAACCTGGCTCTCAGTGGGTTGACTTAGTTTACCACAGCACCCAAGAGGACAGAAGTAACCTGGCTCTCAGTGGGTTGACTTAGTTTACCACAGCACCCAAGAGGACAGAAGTAACCTGGCTCTCAGTGGGTTGACTTAGTTTACCACAGCACCCAAGAGGACAGAAGTAACCTGGCTCTCAGTGGGTTGACTTAGTTTACCACAGCACCCAAGAGGACAGAAGTAACCTGGCTCTCAGTGGGTTGACTTAGTTTACCACAGCACCCAAGAGGTCAGAAGTTACCTGGCTCTCAGTGGGTTGACTTAGTTTACCACAGCACCCAAGAGGACAGAAGTAACCTGACTCTCAGTGGGTTAACTTAGTTTACCACAGCACCCAAGGGGACAGAAGTAACCTGGCTCTCAGTGGGTTGACTTAGTTTACCACAGCACCCAATGGGACAGAAGTAACCTGGCTCTCAGTGGGTTGACTTAGTTTACCACAGCACCCAAGAGGACAGAAGTAACCTGGCTCTCAGTGGGTTGACTTAGTTTACCACAGCACCCAAGAGGATAGAAGTAACCTGGCTCTCAGTGGGTTGACTTAGTTTACCACAGCACCCAAGAGGACAGAAGTAACCTGGCTCTCAGTGGGTTGACTTAGTTTACCACAGCACCCAAGAGGTCAGAAGTTACCTGGCTCTCAGTGGGTTGACTTAGTTTACCACAGCACCCAAAAGGTCAGAAGTTACCTGGCTCTCAGTGGGTTGACTTAGTTTACACTGTTTGCTAACTGATATAATACACTAATGTGAATGAATCAATGACAAAATTACATGAAAAACACCGCCATCTGCTGGACGCATCGCCACTGCTTATATTTGTCCCCTTTCACAGCACGTACAAGTGGTTAACCTGTATGTGTGGAAGATAAAAAACATTTTGCATATCCCAACTCCCCTTGAGACGCCCTTTGAGAGTGGGGTCACGGCCAGGGGGCAGCCATTATTGGCGGTGACCCAGGAGCAATTAGGGCTAAGCGCCTTGCTCAAGAGTACATCGGCAGATGATTCACATTGTTGTTGGCTCTGGGATTTGAACTAACATCCTTTAGGTTACTGGCTCAATGCTACATGTAGTTTAATGTGTTTATTGCATTTTTATGTGCATTATGGGGCTATACAGGGCTCACCTGGAAAAGAAACCTCTCAGTATTGACTCTCTGTCTAAATAAAGACACCTTGGTCTCAGCATTGACTCTCTGTCTAAATAAAGACACCTTGGTCTCAGCATTGACTCTCTGTCTAAATAAAGACACCTTGGTCTCAGCATTGACTCCATGTCTAAATAAACATACTGGTCTCAGCATTGACTCTCTGTCTAAATAAAGACACCTTGGTCTCAGCATTGACTCTCTGTCTAAATAAACATACTGGTCTCAGCATTTGACTCCCTGTCTAAATAAACATACTGGTCTCAGCATTGACTCCCTGTCTAAATAAACATACTGGTCTCAGCATTGACTCCCTGTCTAAATAAAGAAACCTTGGTCTCAGCATTGACTCTCTGTCTAAATAAACATACTGGTCTCAGCATTGACTCCCTGTCTAAATAAAGAAACCTTGGTCTCAGCATTGACTCCCTGTCTAAATAAAGACACCTTGGTCTCAGCATTGACTCCCTGTCTAAATAAAGAAACCTTGGTCTCAGCATTGACTCTCTGTCTAAATAAAGACACCTTGGTCTCAGCATTGACTCCCTGTCTAAATAAAGACACCTTGGTCTCAGCATTGACTCTCTGTCTAAATAAAGACACCTTGGTCTCAGCATTGACTCTCTGTCTAAATAAAGACACCTTGGTCTCAGCATTGACTCTCTGTCTAAATAAAGAAACCTTGGTCTCAGCATTGACTCTCTGTCTAAATAAAGAAACCTTGGTCTCAGCATTGACTCTCTGTCTAAATAAAGACCCCTTGGTCTCAGCATTGACTCTCCGTCTAAATAAACATACTGGTCCCAGCATTGACTCCCTGTCTAAATAAAGACACCTTGGTCTCAGCATTGACTCTCTGTCTAAATAAACATACTGGTCCCAGCATTGACTCCCTGTCTAAATAAAGACTCCTTGGTCTCAGCATTGACTCCCTGTCTAAGTAAACATACTGGTCTCAGCATTTGACTCCCTGTCTAAATAAAGAAACCTTGGTCTCAGCATTGACTCTCTGTCTAAATAAAGACACCTTGGTCTCAGCATTGACTCTCTGTCTAAATAAAGACACCTTGGTCTCAGCATTGACTCCCTGTCTAAATAAAGACACCTTGGTCTCAGCATTTACTCCCTGTCTAAATAAAGAAACCTTGGTCTCAGCATTGACTCCCTGTCTAAATAAAGACACCTTGGTCTCAGCATTGACTCCCTGTCTAAATAAAGACACCCTGGTCTCAGCATTGACTCCCTGTCTAAATAAAGACACCCTGGTCTCAGCATTGACTCCCTGTCTAAATAAAGACACCTTGGTCTCAGCATTGACTCCCTGTCTAAATAAACATACTGGTTTCAGCATTGACTCCCTGTCTAAATAAAGACACCCTGGTCTCAGCATTGACTCCCTGTCTAAATAAAGACACCTTGGTCTCAGCATTGACTCCCTGTCTAAATAAACATACTGGTCTCAGCATTGACTCCCTGTCTAAATAAAGACACCTTGGTCTCAGCATTGACTCCCTGTCTAAATAAAGACACCTTGGTCTCAGCATTGACTCTCTGTCTAAATAAAGACACCTTGGTCTCAGCATTGACTCCCTGTCTAAATAAAGACACCTTGGTCTCAGCATTGACTCCCTGTCTAAATAAAGACACCTTGGTCTCAGTATTGACTCCCTGTCTAAATAAACATATTGGTCTCAGCATTGACTCCCTGTCTAAATAAAGGCACCTTGGTCTCAGCATTGACTCCCTGTCTAAATAAAGACACCTTGGTCTCAGCATTGACTCCCTGTCTAAATAAACATACTGGTTTCAGCATTGACTCCCTGTCTAAATAAAGACACCTTGGTCTCAGCATTGACTCCCTGTCTAAATAAAGACACCTTGGTCTCAGCATTGACTCCCTGTCTAAATAAACATACTGGTTTCAGCATTGACTCCCTGTCTAAATAAAAACACCCTGGTCTCAGCATTGACTCCCTGTCTAAATAAAGACACCCTGGTCTTTATGGGGGGAGAGGGGACATTTCTACTTACAGGAGGAGAGGGGACACAGGAGGAGAGGGGACATTTCTACTTACAGGAGGAGAGGGGACACAGGAGGAGAGGGGACATTTCTACTTACAGGGGGAGAGGGGACATTTCTACTTACAGGAGGAGAGGGGACATTTCTACTTACAGGAGGAGAGGGGACATTTCTACTTACAGGGGGAGAGGGGACATTTCTACTTACAGGAGGAGAGGGGACACAGGAGGAGAGGGGACATTGGAGGAGAGGGGACATTTCTACTTACAGGAGGAGAGGGGACATTTCTACTTACAGGAGGAGAGGGATTCGAGTTCATGAGTTCAGCCTCCTGTTGTTGGGGAGCCAAGTTGACAATGGACTGAACCTCAGGACTGGAGAGAGAGAGATACAGAGACAGAGACAGAGACAGAGAGAGAGAGACAGAGACACAGAGACAGAGAGGGTGAGAGACAGTTGAGATAGAGCCTTGTCCAATATATCAACCATAATCCACCTTTGGGTACAATAAGTGTATGCTTTATAAGCAATATCAATATGGTTAGTCAGAACACATAGTTGTTGTTCAGTCTTTAACATGCAGTAATGACATACTGACAAACAGCCCACTATAAAGGGGTAGGCCTAGTGACGTAAAACCTAATAAAAACATTAAAAAGAACTAACAAAGTACAAAAAGAAACTAAACGTTCTGAATCAAGTCCCTCACTGTTTGCAGGTGTCGGAGTTACTAGTGGCCAGCCTCTGAATGGAGTCATTCAGCCCCAATCTTCTCTGTTTCATAAACGCTGTGAGAGAAAGAACACAAGGGAGAAGGGGGAAAAACATGAAAAAGATGGAAAACCCACAGTAAAATATATTCCTTCTCTCTCTCTTCCTCTGTCTCTCTCTGTCTCCCTCTCTCTCCCTCTCTGGCCTCTCTCTCTGTCTCTCTCTCTGTCTTCCTCTGTCTCTCTCTCACTGTCTCCCTCTCTCTCTGTCTCCCTCTCTCTCTCTTCCTCTGTATCTCTCTCTCTCTTCCTCTGTCTCCCTCTCTCTCTGTCTCCCTCTCTCTCTCTTCCTCTGTATCTCTCTCTCTCTTCCTCTGTCTCCCTCTCTCTCTCTCTCTGTCTCCCTCTCTCTCTCTTCCTCTGTATCTCTCTCTGTCTTCCTCTGTCTCCCTCGCTCTCTGTCTCCCTCTCTCCCTCTTCCTCTGTATCTCTCTCTCTCTCACTCCATCTCTCTCACTCCATCTCTCTCTGTCTCTTTCTTTCTCTCTCTTTCTTTCTCTCTCTCTCTGAGTAAAAGTTATTGTAAAAGTCTCTCTCTCTCTGAGAGAGTTGAATGAATACGGTCTCTTGTTCAAGCATAGATAGAATCCTACCAGTGAGTAAAGCTCCTTAGTCCTCATGTTCAAAGGTCATCAACAGAGCTGTGTGTCTGTGTTCCTTATTATTTATCATGGCTACAGGCTATAATCTGCACGGCCTGGTTCAGAGCTGTACTGTAGAGCTCTGTGTTGGACTTCTTCTATAGGAGAGCGGGAAAGGGAGGAGGGCGCGAGGGAAGAAGGCTGACTGCAGTCTCTCTATTCCGGAGTGTGTCATGGTATTCGACCCCAGGCCGCATGGGCGTGTTCCAGCGTCAACGCGCATTCTGAGCGGCAGACCGTGACGTTTATTTGACAAGCCTGCGGTTTCAGACAATCGGACGTGTTTGCGCTCAGAATGCGTGGTGGATATCTACAGTAGCCTTCCCCGCGAAAGCGCTGCGTAAAAAGAAGGGTGAAAACTCCCACGGTCCCGTCTGTAGCCAGCTGAAAGAACTGTATGTACCATTACGAGCTTTTCCAGTGCTCCGAAATCAGCTGTGCAACAGATCAGAAATGTCAACGGCCATTGTAGACAGAGAACAAACAATGTGGGTTATCGCCAAAGTGTATTTAGTGTTAAGATAAAAAAATTTAAAAAACAGATAGATCTTCTCTAAAACCGTCCAGACGTGATGCCAACAAACTTTATTTGTTCTTTCTGGAAATGGAAAACCACATCTAAATAACATACCCTACAGTAGCCTCACCTGGTATATATTTATACTGTGGGGCAAAAAAGTATTTAGTCAGCCACCAATCGTGCAAGTTCTCCCACTTAAAAAGATGAGAGAGGCCAGTAATTTTCATCATAGGTACACTTCAACTATGACAGACAAAATGAGGGAAAAAAATCCAGAAAATCACATTGTAGGATTTTTAATGAATTTATTTGCAAATGATGGTGGAAATTAATATTAATATATACATATAGTAAACAATGAATTAAAGTCAATAGCCTACAGTAGCCTCACCTGGTATATATATATATATATATATATATATAATATACAAAGTAATAATTCAACTCTGATCTCCACACAGACAGACAGGGGTCCAACACAGACTGGGGTCCAACATCCAGACAGGGGCAACACACAGACAGGGGTCTGTAGGGGGGGGGGGGGGGGGGGGGGGGGGGTGAGAGGCCAGACGCCAAGAAAGCCCTCTGGAAATGCAAAAGTACAAACTGGAGGGTAGTAGCTCTCCTAGTCTTCTCCTACATTCAGCTCCCGAAACCAGTGGGAAAGGGCAAAGATGGGGGGGGGGGGGGGGCGTCAAAGAAATAGGGCGTCAAAGAAATAGGGCATTGATTGTTATATATTTTCCGCACAACGAACGGAACACCCCCCCCCCCCCCCCCCCCCCCCGGAACACCCCCCCCACCCCTCCAAACACACCGCTATTGATGATTTAATTAAAGGTTAATTAAGTTATCTATTTTGATCAGAGAGAGTGTGCTCTGCAGATTCAGAATGTCTCAACACTGTTAAACATGATGAATATTTGGAACACGGGGAAGTCTGTGTCGGTTTCGGGCTGGTTAAACCCTCACCTGGCTCTCGGTTTATTCTAGAGAAATAATTTACTTTCGCGGTCATTCATTAAATCTTAGTCCAGGACAGATAGACAAAGTTCATACATTTCAGAATAAAGATACTGGTTCAGTAATTTGGAGTGAAAAAAACAACAACAAAACTATAAAAATAAATAAATATAAATAAAACAGTAAAAAGACTAAATTGCTCAGCTGCAGTAAAAGTCCTGTTACACCAGCCTAACAGCTGTTCACGCGCAACAAGCACAATTCTCCAAATCGATTATCTGTCAAGTGTTCGAATCATTGTCCGATCAATACATTTTCACGTTTAATAAAATGTCAATAAAACAACACAGAATCCAGACAATTCCAGAGATGTAGCCTCGCATTGTTGTTAAACCTAGACTTTATCAGAAAACGGTCCATATACAAAGTTAATAAGCCTATAAGGATCCATCGATATTCATTATCAATAGCTTAAAACAGTCAATCAAATCCGTTTTCCTTTTCGACACCAACCTTTTAGTTGAGTAGCGGTCCTGTTATTAACGTGTTGCTTGTGGCATTTTTCCCCACGAGCAGAGCTGAGCGACTTGACTGATTCACGTTGAGGTGAGAAAAGAAGGAACCTCTGCAGAGCGCGGAGAACATAATACTTCTTATCAGTCCAACGTTATTTTAACATACCAGTAGATAACAAATGATGTTATAACCGGGTCCCGGGAGCTTGTGGGGTGAACCGGGGGCCTTCTTCATCCTAATGTTTTATCTTCTCAAAGTATGAGATGCCCACGAGCAAGCAGGCTAATAAAGAATTAGCCATAATGAAATACATCCCTGTGTATTCGCATAGCAGTGTCTTAAAGAATGCCTAGGATACTTACATGTCAGGGCAGTCGTTTTGTCTTTCATAAAGACAGATTAGATGGCAAAAATAACGTCCACAAAATGTTTTTAAAAAAACAAGACTATTCGTGGTTATGAGCTCCGTGTGTCTCGTCGTCGCTGAGTGCATTCCAAGATCTTACAGGGAAAGTAAGTAATAAGTTCAAACACCAAATATCTACACGACGGTCCCGCCCCTTCACTGACTTTTATCTGATGTCGGAGACGGTCCCGCCCCTTCACTGACTTTTATCTGATGTCGGAGACGGTCCTAAATGGCATCCTGTTTATTCCCTATGCAGTGACAGAAGTAGTGCACTAGTGAATATGGTGCCATTTGGGACATAATCGAGGAGAGAGTGCTGTGCCAGACCCGCCATCCAAAATAGTCGTCCCAAATGCCACCCTATTGCCTATATAGTGCACTACTTTTGACCAGAGTCCTATGGCACCCTATTCCCTATATAGTGCACTACTATAGACCAGATCTCTATAGAACCCTATTCCCTATATAGTGCACTACTATAGACCAGAGCCCAATGGCACCAAATTATCTTATTTATGAATAAGGTACCATTTGAGATGAAGTCAAACGTTCAATGAATTACCCTGCATGGTGGATTGAGGGTAATTCATACATCCCCCCCCCCCCCCCCCCCCCCCCCCGTCTTCCTCTTCCTCCCTTCTTCCTCTTTCTCCCCCCATGCTTCAATTTTACATGTAAATCTTCTCTACTGGGTAGTGCCCACCTACAGGGCTATAATGACCATTCATGAAAAACAGTCTAAAATTAGATCCCTATCAAGTTCATATTGAATTGCTCAAAGACTCAGGGGCCAGAAACAACAACTAGCCTCACAGAGATAAACAGTCTGAGACAGATAGATTGAGAGAGACATAATATGATATTTGATGATATTCTTTTCGAACTTATGAGTGTTTTTTTTTAAATATATATATATAAGTCAGTTAAGAACAAATTCTTATTTTCAATGATGGCCTAGGAACAGTGGGTTAACTGCCTGTTCAGGGGCAGAACGACAGATTTGTACCTTGTCAGCTCGGGGATTTGAGTTTACAACCTTCTGGTTACTAGTCCAACAATCTAACCACTAGGCTACCCTGCCGCCCCTCCACTCTAACCACTAGGCTACCCTGCCACCCCTCCACTCTAACCACTAGGCTACCCTGCCGCCCCTCCACTCTAACCACTAGGCTACCCTGCCGCCCCTCCACTCTAACCACTAGGCTACCCTGCCACCCCTACACTCTAACCACTAGGCTACCCTGCCGCCCCTCCACTCTAACCACTAGGCTACCCTGCCGCCCCTCCACTCTAACCACTAGGCTACCCTGCCTCCCCTCCACTCTAACCACTAGGCTACCCTGCCGCCTCTACACTCTAACCACTAGGATACCTGCCGCCCCTCCACTCTAACCACTAGGCTACCCTGCCGCCCCTCCACTCTAACCACTAGGCTACCCTGCCGCCTCTACACTCTAACCACTAGGCTACCCTGCCGCCCCTACACTCTAACCACTAGGCTACCCTGCCGCCCCTACACTCTAACCACTAGGCTACCCTGCCGCCCCTCCACTCTAACCACTAGGCTACCTGCCGCCCCTCCACTCTAACCACTAGGCTACCTGCCGCCCCTCCACTCTAACCACTAGGCTACCTGCCGCCCCTCCACTCTAACCACTAGGCTGTGTAATACAACAAGTGTAATATTTACTGTTCACTTAAATGTTTATCCATTTGGAGGTAATTACAGTTTGTTTTTCTGTATATAAAATTCTTAGGTGGGTAATCTAAGTAGTAGTTTTTGGGATGGAAGAACACTTTCAATGTCAACTTAAACAACCAAAACCAGATAGAAAACATGCCAAAAATATATTGACGTAAGGAGTCACATCCCAGTAGAGGGCTTCCCTGGCTGGCCTGATGTAAAGGAGTCATATCCCAGTAGAGAGTCTCCCTGGCTGGCCTGATGTAAGGAGTCACATCTCAGTAGAGGGCCTCCCTGGCTGGCCTGATGTAAAGGAGTCATATCCCAGTAGAGGGTCTCCCTGGCTGGCCTGATGTAAAGGAGTCACATCCCAGTAGAGAGTCTTCCTGGCTGGCCTGATGTAAAGGAGTCACATCCCAGTAGAGAGTCTCCCTGGCTGGCCTGATGTAAAGGAGTCACATCCCAGTAGAGAGTCTCCCTGGCTGGCCTGATGTAAAGGAGTCACATCCCAGTAGAGAGTCTCCCTGGCTGGCCTGATGTAAGGAGTCATATCCCAGTAGAGGGCCTCCCTGGCTGGCCTGATGTAAGGAGTCATATCCCAGTAGAGGGTCTCCCTGGCTGGCCTGATGTAAGGGGTCATATCCCACATCCCAGTAGATGGTCTCCCTGACTGGCCTGATGTAAGGAGTCATATCTCATATCCCAGTAGAGGGCCTCCCTGGCTGGCCTGATGTAAGGAGTCATATCCCATATCCCAGTAGAGGGCCTCCCTGGCTGGCCTGATGTAAGGAGTCATATCCCATATCCCAGTAGAGGATCTCCCTGGCTGGCCTGATGTAAGGAGTCATATCTCATATCCCAGTAGAGGGCCTCCCTGGCTGGCCTGATGTAAGGTGTCATATCCCATATCCCAGTAGAGGATCTCCCTGGCTGGCCTGATGTAAGGAGTCATATCCCAGTAGAGGGCCTCCCTGGCTGGCCTGATGTAAGGAGTCGTATCCCATATCCCAGTAGAGGGCCTCCCTGGCTGGCCTGATGTAAGGAGTCATATCCCAGTAGAGGGTCTCCCTGGCTGGCCTGATGTAAGGAGTCATATCCCAGTAGAGGGTCTCCCTGGCTGGCCTGATGTAAGGAGTCATATCCCACATCCCAGTAGATGGTCTCCCTGACTGGCCTGATGTAAGGAGTCATATCCCATATCCCATAGAGGAGGGGAGAGGAGAGGGTGAGAGGAGAGGAGAGGGTGAGAGGAGGGGAGAGGAGAGGGTGAGAGGAGGGGAGAGGGTGAGAGGAGGGGAGAGGAGAGGGTGAGAGGAGGGGAGAGGGTGAGAGGAGGGGAGAGCAGAGGGTGAGAGGAGGGGAGAGGAGAGGGTGAGAGGAGAGGAGAGGAGGGGAGGAGGGGAGAGGAGAGGGTGAGAGGAGGGGAGAGGGTGAGAGGAGAGGCGAGGGTGAGAGGGGGGGAGAGGAGAGGGTGAGAGGAGAGGAGAAGGTGAGAGGAGGGGAGAGGAGAGGGTGTAAGTCAGACTTACTAGAGTCGTTGGGACAGCAGTAGTACTCTGGGTCTGGTTCACTATGGTAGTACAGATCCATCGCCTAGAAAACAAGAGAAGCGTTAAGTGTGTGTGTGTGTGTGTGTGTTTGTCTGTGTTTCTGTGTGTGTGTGAGTGAGTGAGTGAGTGAGTGAGTGAGTGAGCTTGTGTGTTCAACGGAATCTGAGCACTAAGATTTTTTTGTTATTGTTTTATAGGACTTTTGAAATCCAATGACCTCATGCTGACTACCAGAACTGGGGGAATGCAAGATGGCGGCCAGTGCAGATGAGATTTTTGGTAGCTGAAGGGAAATTTTAGATTTGCTCCAAAAAAATATATAAGCATTTGGAGAGTTCGAGGGTCTTAATAAAACGTGGTATGAACATGGTGGTTTGTTTACCAAAGTAATTGATTACTTTGCGCTCATTATTCACCTCTATAAACTGAAAAGTCAACTTGAGTTAGCAACAACATCAACTAGCCAAGCTTTATAGCTAGCTAAGCCAAGTTAATGTTGGCTAGCTAAAAGTTTAGCTAAGCTAGCTAGCGAAAGAGCTAGCTTGTCTACATGGAAACTCCCATGGCCGGATCAAAAATAAAATAAATTGAGAAATCATCAGCTGAGAGGGTATTTGGTGCTCCTCTTCAGAATATGAATATCATACTGCTGGTGGTGGTGGACCGGACATTGCACGGATAATGCTGACAACCCGCGCCCATCCAATTCTCGGCTCATGCCATTACCTCACGACCCCGACACTCCAGTCGAGTCCCACGAGAAAAGGACGAGAAGGCAAGAGGGTGAGAGGAGGGGAGAGGGTGAGAGGAGGGGAGAGGAGAGGGTGAGAGGAGGGGAGAGGGTGAGAGGAGGGGAGAGGGTGAGAGGAGGGGAGAGGGTGAGAGGAGGGGAGAGGGTATGTCACTTCTTGAATGTGCAAAACAATGTTGCGATTCTTCTTTTGACTTTGAAAAAAATAGATTAGAGATCAGATGGCATGGAGGACATGGATAGGAAGAATGAGGTGAAAATCGAGCCCAATGAAGCAATCTGTTGACTTTGTCTCTGAAGAAGTAAAAAAACAACAACATCAAAAAGTGAAATGAAGAATGTAGAAGTTACCTGTCAGGAAAATGAAAGGAAAGTGGTTGAACTGGAGCAACATGATGAACGAGGCAGAGAAATACCAGCGCAGATGGAACCTGAGGATTTATGGGATACCGGAGCAGGCGGATGAGGACATCAAACACAGAGTTGTTGACATCTGTGGAGCTGACATTCCAGAGTTGTTGACATCTGTGGAGCTGATATTCCAGAGTTGTTGACATCTGTGGAGCTGACATTCCAGAGTTGTTGACATCTGTGGAGCTGACATTCCAGAGTTGTTGACATTCCAGAGTTGTTGACATCTGTGGAGCTGACATTTCAGAGTTGTTGACATTCCAGAGTTGTTGACATCTGTGGAGCTGACATTCCAGAGTTGTTGACATTCCAGAGTTGTTGACATCTATGGAGCTGACATTCCAGAGTTGTTGACATCTATGGAGCTGTCATTCCAGAGTTGTTGACATCTGTGGAGCTGTCATTCCAGAGTTGTTGACATTCCAGAGTTGTTGACATCTATGGAGCTGACATTCCAGAGTTGTTGACATCTATGGAGCTGTCATTCCAGAGTTGTTGACATCTGTGGAGCTGACATTCCAGAGTTGTTGACATCTGTGGAGCTGACATTCCAGAGTTGTTGACATCTGTGGAGCTGACATTCCAGAGTTGTTGACATTCCAGAGTTGTTGACATTCCAGAGTTGTTGACATCTGTGGAGCTGTCATTTCAGAGTTGTTGACATTCCAGAGTTGTTGACATTCCAGAGTTGTTGACATCTGTGCAGCTGACATCCCAGAGTTGTTGACATTCCAGAGTTGTTGACATCTGTGGAGCTGACATCCCAGAGTTGTTGACATCTGTGGAACTGTCATTCCAGAGTTGTTGACATTCCAGAGTTGTTGACATCTGTGGAGCTGACATCCCAGAGTTGTTGACATCTGTGGAGCTGACATTCCAGAGTTGTTGACATTCCAGAGTTTTTGTCATCTGTGGAGCTGACATTCCAGAGTTGTTGACATTTGTGGAGCTGACATTCCAGAGTTGTTGTCATCTATGGAGCTGACATTCCAGAGTTGTTGACATTCCAGAGTGGTTGTCATCTATGGAGCTGACATTCCAGAGTTGTTGACATTTGTGGAGCTGACATTCCAGAGTTGTTGTCATCTATGGAGCTGACATTCCAGAGTTGTTGACATTCCAGAGTTGTTGACATTCCAGAGTTGTTGACATCTGTGGAGCTGACATTCCAGAGTTGTTGACATCTGTGGAGCGGACATTCCAGAGTTGTTGACATTCCAGAGTTGTTGACATCTGTGGAGCTGACATTCCAGAGTTGTTGACATTAGTGGAGCTGTCATTCCAGAGTTGTTGACATCTGTGGAGCTGACATTCCAGAGTTGTTGACATTCCAGAGTTGTTGTCATCTGTGGAGCTGACATTCCAGAGTTGTTGACATCTGTGGAGCTGACATTCCAGAGTTGTTGACATTCCAGAGCCTACGAAAATGTAGACATCGTCCATCATTTGGGAAGATTCAAGGATCAAGACAAGAGACCGAGGACAACCATCATCCGGTTCATCAACAGATCTACACAGGATCTTCTCTGGAGGCGAGCGAAGAACAGATCTACACAGGATTTTCTCTGGAGGCGAGCGAAGAACAGATCTACACGGGATCTTCTCTGGAGATGAGTGAAGAACAGATCTACACGGGATCTTCTCTGGAGGTGAGCGAATAACAGATCTACATAGGATCTTCTCTGGAGGCGAGCGAAGAACAGATCTACACAGGATCTTCTCTGGAGGCGAGCGAGGAACAGATCTACACGGGATCTTCTCTGGAGGCGAGCGAAGAACAGATCTACACGGGATCTTCTCTGGAGGAGATCGAAGAACAGATCTACACGGGATCTTCTCTGGATGCGAGCGAAGAACAGATCTACACGGGATCTTCTCTGGCTGCGAGCGAAGAACAGATCTACACGGGATCTTCTCTGGAGGCGAGCGAACAACTGTGAGTATCTCATCGAGCAAAAGTTGAGGTTCACAGAGAATCTGACCTTCTGCGGACAAAGTGACACGGGAGGAGCTGTGCTGTCGATAGTTGCTAAAGATCGAAAGGAAGGTGCAAGAGTGATAATGGATGGGAAAGAAGTTCGGACAAATTTAGAAGACTTGACGAAGAGCCAGAGCCTGAGAGTTGGAACTGGAAAACACTGCCTAATTACTGGGCGAAAAGATGCCTTTTGTTGTAAAGACTAAACACATGAATGAGATAAGACTAACCTGAGAACTGGCATGCTAACACCGCCTACAGGCGATTAACTCTGTATTGTAAAGACTAAACACATGAATAAGATAAGACTAACCTGAGAACTGGCATGCTAACACTGCCTACAGGCGATTAACTCCGTGTTGTAAAGACTAAACACATGAATAAGATAAGACTAACCTGAGAACTGGCATGCTAACACTGCCTACAGGCGATTAACTCCGTATTGTAAAGACTATGCAATATCTCCCCCTTGAGTACTACTTTGGTAATTTTATGACCGGGGGGGGGGATACTATTTCAAGAATTTGAAGATGGGCGTAATAGAGTTAAAGGTGTATTTTAAGATATGAAAAGGATCCTAGTTGGGGATTTTAGTTCTGTTTCTAATGTGATGATTGACATAGGTCCCATCCTAATAAACCCATCACTGATCATCTTGGGTTGAATAATCTACGTGTTGCCATATGGAGATCTAGATATCCTGATTAAATAGGAACTCACTTGGTCTAACAAGGACATGTCCAGACAGGGACAAGGACATGTCCGGACAAGGATATGTCCAGACAGGGACAAGGACATGTCCAGACAGGGACAAGGACAAGGACATGTCCAGACAGGGACAAGGACATGTCCAGACAAGGACGTGTTTAGACAGGGACAAGGACAAGGACATGTCCAGACAGGGACAAGGACATGTCCAGACAAGGACGTGTTTAGACAGGGACAAGGGCAAGGATATGTCCAGACAGGGACAAGGACATGTCCAGACAGGGACAAGGACATGTCCAGACAGGGACAAGGACAAGGACATGTCCAGACAGGGACAAGGACAAGGACATGTCCAGACAGGGACAAGGACATGTCCAGACAGGGACAAGGACAATGACATGTCCAGACAGGGACAAGGACGTGTCCAGACAGGGACAAGGACAAGGACGTGTCCAGACAGGGACAAGGACATGTCCAGACAGGGACAAGGACATGTCCAGACAGTCAAGAAATGTACTTCTGGTTGATTTTCTAATTCATTAGAAAATAGTAAAAGTATCCATTGAATCAACTGTTGTTACTGATCATGAAGCTAAATAATTATCAGAGTTATTGCAAACTCAGTAGTAGGCTGTTGGGAGATGATAAATTCAAGATGGATGCCAAAGATATTATATAAGATTTTTTTTTTTTGAAAAGCTGATCTGTTTACTATGTCTTATGGGAAATATTGGGAATGAATGAGTTTTGAAATACGACAAACAGCCATGAAGTGAGGTAAAATAAATTGCTGAACTTAAAAGATTGAGGGTAAAACAAACTTAAAGGAAATATTGTATCTAATCTCCATGGAGGACCTTGATGAATTATTTTCTTTACAGCTACAACTGGACTGGATGTTGGAAGAGAGAAAAAGGGGAAGATGAAGGTGTAAATGATTAGAGGAAGTGAGAAAAAAAACACAAAGTACTTTTACAATTTAGAGGAAAAAATCTATTTGAATGTACCTCTTTTCATAAGATAAATAGACAATTAGATGGCAAAGAAAACAATGCTGTATTTCAAAATAGGTCTCCATGGTAACCTTTCCACAAGTCTGTCCTACTAAGGATACTGCATATTTGCCTGTCTAGACTCTGTCAAAGACTATGCAAAGTTCATAGTTGAAGACTTCAAAAAGTCATGAGATTAATGAATTTATATCATTGTAATTGAATAAAAATGCATCAGTAAATTAAGAGAGAACAACATTTAATATCCAGGGAATGATGACCTTATTAGTGATATGAATTTTTTTCAGGAGGATATTGTTTAATTTATATTTAATGTCTTTAAGGAGGTATTTGATTTAGGGGCCCTGTGGATGTCTCTATGACACAAAGCCTTATTTCTGTAAATCCCCAAAACAAAGATCCCATGATGATAGAAAATTCAAGACCAGTCACATTAACGAACAATGATGGATAGCTACTAGCATCCAACTTTGCAGAAATACTTTTTTTAGAAAAAGGTCTTGACCCAGTCATTAACGATACCCAGTCTGGTTTTATGAATTGCAGATATATCAAATCAAACTTTATTTGTCACATGCGCCGAATAGACCTTAAAGTGAAATGCTTTACTTACAAGCCCTTAACCAACAGTGAAGTTCAAGAAGAGTTAAGAAAATATTTACCAAATAAACTAAAGTAAAAAAAATAAAATAAAAAGCAACACAATAAATAAACAATAACGAGTCTATATACAGGGTATTAAGGTACAGAGTCAATGTGGAGGCTATATACAGGGTATTACGGTACAGAGTCAATGTGGAGGCTATATACAGGGTATTACGGTACAGAGTCAATGTGGAGGCTATATACAGGTGGTACCGGTACAGAGTCAATGTGGAGGCTATATACAGGGTATTACGGTACAGAGTCAATGTGGAGGCTATATACAGGGGGTACCGGTACAGTGTCAATGTGGAGGTTATATACAGGGGGTACCGGTACAGAGTCAATGTGGAGGCTATATACAGGTGGTACCGGTACAGAGTCAATGTGGAGGCTATATACAGGGGGAACCGGTGCAGAGTCAATGTGGAGGCTATATACAGGGGGTACCGGTACAGAGTCAATGTGGAGGCTATATACAGGGTATTACGGTACAGAGTCAATGTGGAGGCTATATACAGGGGGTACCGGTACAGTGTCAATGTGGAGGTTATATACAGGGGGTACCGGTACAGAGTCAATGTGGAGGCTATATACAGGTGGTACCGGTACAGAGTCAATGTGGAGGCTATATACAGGGTATTACGGTACAGAGTCAATGTGGAGGCTATATACAGGGGGTACCGGTACAGTGTCAATGTGGAGGTTATATACAGGGGGTACCGGTACAGAGTCAATGTGGAGGCTATATACAGGTGGTACCGGTACAGAGTCAATGTGGAGGCTATATACAGGGTATTGTGGAGGCTATATACAGGTGGTACCGGTACAGAGTCAATGTGGAGGCTATATACAGGTGGTACCGGTACAGAGTCAATGTGGAGGCTATATACAGGTGGTACCGGTACAGAGTCAATGTGGAGGCTATATACAGGGTATTACGGTACAGAGTCAATGTGGAGGCTATATACAGGGGGTACCGGTACAGTGTCAATGTGGAGGTTATATACAGGGGGTACCGGTACAGAGTCAATGTGGAGGCTATATACAGGTGGTACCGGTACAGAGTCAATGTGGAGGCTATATACAGGTGGTACCGGTACAGAGTCAATGTGGAGGCTATATACAGGGTATTACGGTACAGAGTCAATGTGGAGGCTATATACAGGGGGTACCGGTACAGTGTCAATGTGGAGGTTATATACAGGGGGTACCGGTACAGAGTCAATGTGGAGGCTATATACAGGTGGTACCGGTACAGAGTCAATGTGGAGGCTATATACAGGTGGTACCGGTACAGAGTCAATGTGGAGGCTATATACAGGGTATTACGGTACAGAGTCAATGTGGAGGCTATATACAGGGGGTACCGGTACAGTGTCAATGTGGAGGTTATATACAGGGGGTACCGGTACAGAGTCAATGTGGAGGCTATATACAGGTGGTACCGGTACAGAGTCAATGTGGAGACTATATACAGGTGGTACCGGTACAGAGTCAATGTGGAGGCTATATACAGGGGGTACCGGTACAGAGTCAATGTGGAGGCTATATACAGGGGGTACCGGAACAGAGTCAATGTGGAGGCTATATACAGGGGGTACCGGTACAGAGTCAATGTGGAGGCTATATACAGGGGGTACCGGTACAGAGTCAATGTGGAGGCTATATACAGGGGGTACCGGTACTGAGTCAATGTGGAGGCTATATACAGGGGGTACCGGTACCGAGTCAATGTGGAGGCGATATACAGGGGGTACCGGTACAGAGTCAATGTGGAGGCTATATACAGGGAGTACCGGGTACCGAGTCAATGTGGAGGCTATATACAGGGGGTACCGGTACAGAGTCAATGTGGAGGCTATATACAGGGGGTACCGGTACAGAGTCAATGTGGAGGCTATATACAGGGAGTACCGGGTGCCGAGTCAATGTGGAGGCTATATACAGGGGGTACCGGTACCGAGTCAAAGTGGAGGCTATATACAGGGGGTACCGGTACCGAGTCAATGTGGAGGCTATATACAGGGGGTACCGGTACCGAGTCAATGTGGAGGCTATATACAGGGGGTACCAATACAGAGTCAATGTGGAGACTATATACAGGGGGTACCGGTACAGAGTCAATGTGGAAGCTATATATACCGGGTCAGTGTGGAGACTATATACAGGGGGTACCGGTACAGAGTCAGTGTGGAAGCTATATACAGGGGGTACCGGGTAAGTGTGGAGACTATATACAGGGGGTACCGGGTACCGGGTCAGTGTGGAGACTATATACAGGGGGTACCGGGTCAGTGTGGAGACTATATACAGGGGGTACCGGGTCAGTGTGGAGACTATATACAGGGGGTACCGGGTCAGTGTGGAGACTATATACAGGGGGTACCGGGTCAGTGTGGAGACTATATACAGGGGGTACCGGGTCAGTGTGGAGACTATATACAGGGGGTACCGGGTCAGTGTGGAGACTATATACAGGGGGTACCGGGTCAGTGTGGAGACTATATACAGGGGGTACCGGGTCAGTGTGGAGACTATATACAGGGGGTACCGGGTCAGTGTGGAGACTATATACAGGGGGTACCGGGTCATTGTGGAGACTATATACAGGGGGTACCGGGTCAGTGTGCGGGGGTACAGGTTAGTTGAGGTAAAATATATGAATACATGTATTAATATCTGATACCAGTCTGGTTTTATGAAGGGCAGACACATTTGGTAATAATATCTGACTAGTATTGGACTTGATAGTCTACAAAGAGCACGCTATTGAAGATAGCTTTATTTTATTTGTAGACTTTTGATACAAATGAACATTATTATTATTGTTTTTTTTTTGGTTTTGGTCTTTTTGTATTTTCAAATTGTAGCAGAAGATATCCCATGGAACCTCACAGAGATTCGATATTAGACATGGAATTAAACAAGGATGTCCAATTAGCCCTTTCTTATTTGTATTAGTCATGAAAGCTAAGGAACTTCACATCAATAAGGATAGTTTTATGGGTATTCAGATACCAGAAGATATATCGAATTAATTAGAATTGACATTTTAGCACGATATGATATTCGAAATGCCTGTTTTGCAAGAATCTTTTTTTTTCTCAATTGTTAATAGCATTTATGTCCACTTGTTGTCAAGGTATCTCCTTCACTCCTTCCGCTGTGACTGTGCACCTTCCCATTTACAACACACCCACCAAGCCCCCCCCCCCCCCCCCCCCACACACACACTAAAGCTCCTCCCCCCATATGAAGCTCCTCCCCCCTACACAAAGCTCCTTGCTGTTCCACACAACAACAAAGATGAAAGATAACAAGCAATTTCAACTAGCGGTTTGGTCCAACAGAATTGCTGATATGGATACCTAAACAATTGAGACATTTTTTTTGTACGATATAATTACTTACTACTCATTACCAAGTGGAAATACCTACAAAACAAAAGGTGAACTTCTCCTTTAGTCAACTTTATTGCAGCATGTAAAAAGAAGTTACATTTCTTACAAAATAATAAGGATTTTTATTGTTAGATTAATAATTGTATTAATTGGAATAAACAACGATATAGGCCTACTCAATAAATAATTATTCTAGTGGTGACTCAAATCTGTAGCCTACAGTATGGTGAGTAGCCTACAGTATGATGAGTAGCCTACAGTATGATGAGTAGCCTACAGTATGGTGAGTAGCCTACAGTATGATGAGTAGCCTACAGTATGGTGAGTAGCCTACAGTATGGTGAGTAGCCTACAGTATGATGAGTAGCCTACAGTATGGTGAGTAGCCTAAAGTATGATGAGTAGCCTACAGTTTGATGAGTAGCCTACAGTATGATGAGTAGCCTACAGTATGGTGAGTAGCCTACAGTATGATGAGTAGCCTACAGTATGGTGAGTAGCCTACAGTTTGATGAGTAGCCTACAGTATGATGAGTAGCCTACAGTATGGTGAGTAGCCTACAGTATGATGAGTAGCCTACAGTATGATGAGTAGCCTACAGTATGAGTAGCCTACAGTATGGTGAGTAGCCTACAGTATGATGAGTAGCCTACAGTATGATGAGTAGCCTACAGTATGGTGAGTAGCCTACAGTATGATGAGTAGCCTACAGTATGGTGAGTAGCCTACAGTATGATGAGTAGCCTACAGTATGGTGAGTAGCCTACAGTAAGGTGAGTAGCCTACAGTATGGTGAGTAGCCTACAGTTTGATGAGTAGCCTACAGTATGATGAGTAGCCTACAGTATGGTGAGTAGCCTACAGTATGAAGAGTAGCCTACAGTATGATGAGTAGCCTACAGTATGAGTAGCCTACAGTATGGTGAGTAGCCTACAGTATGATGAGTAGCCTACAGTATGATGAGTAGCCTACAGTATGGTGAGTAGCCTACAGTATGATGAGTAGCCTACAGTATGGTGAGTAGCCTACAGTATGATGAGTAGCCTACAGTATGGTGAGTAGCCTACAGTATGATGAGTAGCCTACAGTATGATGAGTAGCCTACAGTATGATGAGTAGCCTAAATAGCTCATTTAGAAAAATGGGTCTGTCTTTTTCTTCCCTTTTCAATATTACAAAAAACAATGGAAATCGACAACTCTGTCTCCGACTGTCTTCGTCTGTTTCTTTCTTGTAAACATTCCCCATCCTGGAGTTTGAGACATTGTGGGAATCTGTGGTAAAGAAGAATGGATGACAATTTAGCATAGACCCCCTACATTTTTAGCCAGCCACATGGACAGCTGATGAAACGGAGCAGTATTTCTGTCTGTAATAAAGCCCCTTTGTGGGGGGGAAAAAAAACATATTCTGATTGGCTGGGCATGGCTCCCCAGTGGGTGGACTAACAAAGAGTCACAAAGAGCATGAGCTCTTGAGTTGGGAAAATCTTGTGCAATACACCGACGCATGTCTTGTATTCAAGATCCTTAATGGCCTGGCTCCCCCTCCACTCAGTATTTTTGTTAAACAGAAAACCCAGACATATGGCAGCAGATCCACAAGGTCTGCCATGAGAGGTGACTGTATAGTTCCCCTAAGGAAAAGCACCTTTAGTAAATCCGCTTTCTCTGTGAGAGCTTCCCATGTCTGGAATACACTGCCATCAGACACACATAACTGCACCACATATCACACTTTCACAAAATGCTTGAAGACATGGCTAAAGGTCAATCAGATTTGTGAACATGGTCCCTAGCTGTGTATTGCCGCTTTCCATGTTGTCTGTTGTCTGTAACTTGTGAGGTGTGGAAACACTTTGTTGCTTTTATGAATTTTGTCTTGCTGCTTTTTGTTTTATCTTGCTCTGTCTGTATGCTACGTCTTGCTTGTCCTATGTTGCTCTGTCTGTATGCTACGTCTTGCTTGTCCTATGTTGCTCTGTCTGTATGCTACGTCTTGCTTGTCCTATGTTGCTGTGTCTTGCTTGTTCTATGCTGCTATTGTCTATATTGTAATTTTTTTTAATAACCTGCCCAGGGACTGCGGTTGAAAATTAGCCGGCACTTTTACTGAAACGTTGATTAATGTGCACTGTCCCTGTAAAAATAAAAATAAACTCAAACTCAAACTGACCAACAACCGAAATGAAACGGTAGGATGGGGGGGGGGGGGATTAGGAGGGGTTCTGAAAGACACTCATGGGTGTGTCCACTGAAAGTTGCATAGCAACAACAACTGGGACCTAAAAGACACCCACCACGAGCGCCAACTACATTTACAAAGCTGAGGCAAACAAAAGAAAAGCCCTCACCAAACTTAAAGACAGGAAGGAAAGAAAGGTGGAGAAAAACAGGAAAATCAGATTGAAGGATTGTTCGTCTAGAAATCAAAATTGGGAGAGCCAACTAAAAGAGTTGACCCACCATATCCATCAAGACACCTGGGCCAGACACTCTTAAATATCACCTGGGCCAGACACTCTTAAATATCACCTGGGCCAGACACTCTTAAATAACACCTGGGCCAGACACTCTTAAATATCACCTGGGCCAGAAACTCTTAAATATCACCTGGGCCAGACACTCTTAAATAACACCTGGGTCAGACACTCTTAAATATCACCTGGGCCAGACACTCTTAAATATCACCTGGGCCAGACACTCTTAAATAACACCTGGGCCAGACACTCTTAAATATCACCTGGGCCAGACACTCTTAAATATCACCTGGGCCAGACACTCTTAAATATCACCTGGGC
Organism: Oncorhynchus clarkii lewisi; assembly: GCF_045791955.1. NCBI lineage: Eukaryota > Metazoa > Chordata > Actinopteri > Salmoniformes > Salmonidae > Oncorhynchus > Oncorhynchus clarkii. The sequence goes on from NW_027260977.1 coordinate 159,399, forward strand.
CAGACACTCTTAAATATCACCTGGGCCAGACACTCTTAAATAACACCTGGGCCAGACACTCTTAAATATCACCTGGGCCAGACACTCTTAAATATCACCTGGGCCAGACACTCTTAAATATCACCTGGGCCAGACACTCTTAAATATCACCTGGGCCAGACACTCTTATATAACACCTGGGCCAGACACTCTTAAATATCACCTGGGCCAGACACTCTTAAATATCACCTGGGCCAGACACTCTTAAATATCACCTGGGCCAGACACTCTTAAATATCACCTGGGCCAGACACTCTTAAATATCACCTGGGCCAGACACTCTTAAATATCACCTGGGCCAGACACTCTTAAATAACACCTGGGCCAGACACTTTTAAATATCACCTGGGCCAGACACTCTTAAATATCACCTGGGCCAGACACTCTTAAATATCACCTGGGCCAGACACTCTTATATATCACCTGGGCCAGACACTCTAAAATATCACCTGGACCAGACACTCTTATATAACACCTGGGCCAGCACAGCTGAAACACCTTCCTACTAACACATACTGACTAACGAGGTGACACCAATTGGTGCGCCATACATGCTAACGAGTTATACGTGCTGAAGTCCAACCTCAAAACATAAATGGAAAAACCAAAGCCTGTAAAACTAACAATCAGAATACAGGAACCAGAAAGAGAGGATTATGGAGGGAGATGATGGTTCTGTTCATCACAGGAGACAATGTGTAATATTCTCCATATGTACCCAGCTCCTCCATTACCCTATCCATGACTCTCTCTCTCTCTCTCCCTCTCAATCTCTCCATCTCTCTCTCTCTCTCTCCCCTCCTTCTCTCTGGTCCTCTCTCATCCTTCCCTCTGGTCCTCTCTCATCCTTCCCTCTGGTCCTCTCTCCTACTTCCCTCTGGTCCTCTCTCCTACCTTCTCTCTGGTCCTCTCTCCTCCTTCTCTCTGGTCCTTTCTCTTACATTCCCTCTGGTCCTCTCTCCTCCTTCCCTCTGGTCCCCTCTCTGGTCCTCTCTCCTCCTTCTCTCTGGTCCTCTCTCCTCCTTCCCTCTGGTCCTCTCTCCTCCTTCCCTCTGGTCCTCTCTCCTCTTTCCCTCTGATCCTATCTCCTCCTTCCCTCTGGTCCTCTCTCCTATCTTCCCTCTTGTCCTCTCTCCTATCTTCCCTCTGGTCCTCTCTCCTATCTTCCCTCTTGTCCTCTCTCCTATCTTCCCTCTGGTCCTCTCTCCTACTTTCCCTCTAACTCTGTCTCCAATTCTATCTCTGAATCTGTTCCCCTTCCTTCCTACGCCCCTCTCTCTGTCTCCCCTCTCTCTGTCTCACCTCTCTCTATCTCTCCTCTCTCTGTCTCCCCTCTCTCTATCTCTCCTCTCGCTCTCTCTCTGTGTGCTTACATTGCCAAAGCAAGTGAAATAGATAATAAAAAAGTTCCAAAATAATAAATACATTGCAAATGTCATATTATGTCTATATACAGTGTGGTAACGATGTGCAAATAGTTAAAGTACAAATGGGAAAATAGATAAATATAAATATGGTGTTTGTGGCAACAGGTCACAAATGTTGCTGCTGTGATTGGACACTTTGGTATTTCACCCAATAGAATCAACATTTGATTTGTTTTCGAATTCTTTGTGTATCTGTGTAATCTGAGGGAAATATGTCTCTCTAACAACGTCATACATTTGGCAGGAGGTTAGGAAGTGCTCAATTTCCACCTCATTTTGCGGGCAGTGTGCGTCTCTCTCTGTCTCTCTGCAGTGTCTATGTTGACTGAACTAGCGGAGGGGAACTGCAGGAGATGCGGTATCCATGACAATGACAAAATTATGACTTCATTAATCATTTATAAAGGATTTTTGTATTTTTTTTTAATTGGTAAAGTATCTCTCACAGTTTGGAGTGAGATAAGAGAGAGAAAGACAAGAGAGGAAAATATTTTTGCACTTGCATACTTCTAAGTGAGGTGGTCAATCACTCTCTCCATTTAACATAGGTGGCAGCAGTTAGCAGTTAGTTAGAGGCTAGCCCACCTGTGTGTGTTATAAAGATACAGTTAGCGGTTAGTTAGAGGCTAGCCCACCTGTGTGTGTTATAAAGATACAGTTAGCGGTTAGTTAGAGGCTAGCCCACCTGTGTGTGTTATAAAGATACAGTTAGCGGTTAGCTAGAGGCTAGCCCACCTGTGTGTGTTATAAAGATACAGTTAGCGGTTAGTTAGAGGCTAGCCCACCTGTGTGTGTTATAAAGATACAGTTAGCGGTTAGTTAGAGGCTAGCCCACCTGTGTGTGTTATAAAGATACAGTTAGCGGTTAGTTAGAGGCTAGCCCACCTGTGTGTGTTATAAAGATACAGTTAGCGGTTAGTTAGAGGCTAGCCCACCTGTGTGTGTTATAAAGATAGAGTTAGCGGTTAGCTAGAGGCTAGCCCACCTGTGTGTGTTATAAAGATACAGCTAGCGGTTAGCTAGAGGCTAGCCCACCTGTGTGTGTTATAAAGATACAGTAAGCTGTTAGTTAGAGGCTAGCCCACCTGTGTGTGTTATAAAGATACAGTTAGCGGTTAGTTAGAGGCTAGCCCACCTGTGTGTGTTATAAAGATACAGTTAGCGGTTAGTTAGAGGCTAGCCCACCTGTGTGTGTTATAAAGATACAGTTAGCGGTTAGCTAGAGGCTAGCCCACCTGTGTGTGTTATAAAGATACAGTTAGCGGTTAGCTAGAGGCTAGCCCACCTGTGTGTGTTATAAAGATACAGTTAGCGGTTAGTTAGAGGCTAGCCCACCTGTGTGTGTTATAAAGATACAGTTAGCGGTTAGCTAGAGGCTAGCCCACCTGTGTGTGTTATAAAGATACAGTTAGCTGTTAGTTAGAGGCTAGCCCACTTGTGTGTGTAATAAAGATACAGTTAGCGTTTAGTTAGAGGCTAGCCCACCTGTTTTAAAAGTTAGCTTTTAGCTATTATCGGCTAGCCCATCTATACGCACATCACTAAGGAATTAACATGGTCCACACACATACACAGTCGCGAAGAAGACATGACAGCAGACTTGTCATGGGTCCTCAGATCCTCATAAAGTTCTACAGCTGCACCAGTGAGAGCATCCTGACTGGCTGCATCACCACCTGGTATGACAACTGCTTGATCTCAAGGCAGAGGAAAGCCCTAAAAATTGTCAAAGACTCCAGCCACCAAAGTCATAGACTGTTCTCTCTGATGCCAGCAAGGCAAGCGGTACCGATGCACCGAGTCTGGAGCCAACAGGACCCTAAACAGCAATGAGACTATTACAGAGTTAACCAAATAGCTACCCAGAGTTTCTCCATTTTTCCATTTTGCACTAACTCTTGACTCATCACATATAGTTCTGCTGCTGTTTGTTATCTATCCTGTTGCCTAGTAACTTTAACCCTACCTATGTGAACATAATGTATCGACCTCAATTACCTCGTACCCCTGCACATTGACTCAGTACTGGTACCTTGTGTATATAGCCAAGTTATCATTGACTCAGTACTGGTACCCAGTGTATATAGCCAAGTTATCATTGACTCAGTACTGGTACTCAGTGTATATAGCCAAGTTATCATTGACTCAGTACTGGTACCCTGTGTATATAGCCAAGTTATCATTGACTCAGTACTGGTACCCAGTGTATATAACCAAGTTATCATTGACTCTGTACTGGTACCCCGTGTATATAACCAATATATCGTTACTCATTGTGTATTTATTCCTTGTGTTATTATTTTTCAATTATTTCTCTATTTTTCTCTCTCTGTTGCTGTGAAGATTGGTGCATTATCAAGGTAAAGATAGCAGTTAGCCATTAGTGGCTAGCCCACCTGTGTGTGGTGTCAAGGTAAGTTAGCGTTTAGCTGTTAGCGGCTAGCCCAGTACCTGTGTGTGTTATCAAGGTAAGTTAGCGTTTAGCTGTTAGCGGCTAGCCCAGTACCTGTGTGCGTTGCCGTGGCTGCCAGGCCTCTTCAAGAGCGTAGCTAACGAAGGGTCCACTGCAGACACAGCACTCCAGCAGGACGGGGCTAGCCAGCTGGTGGTTGGTTCTCACCCCCCATGGTCCGCCCCCAAGGTGCACCTCAGACTCCGCCTCCTTCTGCTTAGCATCACCGTGGTGACGGCTCAACATCTTCCACTTCCTGACCTGCAGAACCGAGACAAAACACAAACAAGTCTTTACTTCCTATTTAAAATACACTTTATAAATATACCTCATTGCATTTTAACATAGGCTACCTCTCTAATGGCACCCTATTCCCTACATAGGGAGCGGCAGGGTAGCCTAGTGGTTAGAGCGTTGGACTAGTAACCGCAAGGTTGCAAGTTCAAACCCCCGAGCTGACAAGGTACAAATCTGTCGTTCTGCCCCTGAACAGGCAGTTAACCCACTGTTCCTAGGCCGTCATTGAAAATAAGAATTTGTTCTTAACTGACTTGCCTAGTTAAATAAAGGTAAACTAAGGCTCTGGTCAAAACTAGTGCACTATCGTTGTTGGGGAAAAGTAGTGCACTTCCCCTATAGGGCCTGGTCTAAACTATAGGGCCTGGTCTAAACTAATGCACTACCCCTATAGTGCCTGGTCTAAACTACATAGTGAATAGGGTGCTATTTTCTAGAACATTTTTAATATAGAAAGAGTAAATGAGATGAAAGCAAGCGACAGGTATCAGCTGTATAGATGCTCCAGAATGATTGATTCAACAGGATCTTGTTCATTAGTTCACACCACACAATGTTTTTGAATCTTTGTAATTGAACCAGATTAGGGAGAACCTCCTTCTTTCGGTCTGTTTTCTTCCGTTTGCTGCCTACTGAATACAATCTAGGGTCATAGAGAAGGAGTCCTGGTTAGTAACATGGCAGAACATACACAGGGCACATTCCATCACAACATCCACACAACATCCACACAACATCCACACAACACACACACAACATCCACACAACACACACACAACATCCACACACACACACACAACATCCACACACACACACAACATCCACACACACACACACACAACACACACACACAACATCCACACAACACACACACAACATCCACACAACACACACACACAACACACACACAACATCCACACAACACACACACACAACATCCACACATCACACACACAACACCAACACAACACACATACACACACATCACACACACAACACACACACACAAAATCCACACAACACACACACAACACACACATGGGGGGGTCAATATCATTAGCAAAGCTAACTAAAAAGCAGTATTCCCCAAGAGAGGACGGCTTTCACTTCAGCAGTGATGAAGTCATAAACTTCTTTGAGGAAAAGATCATGATCATTAGAAAGCTAATTACGGACTCCTCTTTAAATCTGCGTATTCCTTCAAAGCTCAGTTGTCCTGAGTCTGCACAACTCTGCCAGGACCTAGGATCAAGAGAGACGCTCAAGTGTTTTAGTACTATATCTCTTGACACATTGATGAAAATAATCATGGCCTCTAAACCTTCAAGCTGCATACTGGACCCTATTCCAACTAAACTACTGAAAGAGCTGCTTCCTGTGCTTGGCCCTCCTATGTTGAACATAATAAACGGCTCTCTATCCACCGGATGTGTACCAAACTCACTAAAAGTGGCAGTAATAAAGCCTCTCTTGAAAAAGCCAAACCTTGACCCAGAAAATATAAAAAACTATCTGCCTATATCGAATCTCCAATTCCTCTCAATTTTTTTTGAAAAAGCTGTTGCGCAGCAACTCACTGCCTTCCTGAAGACAACAATGTATCCGAAATGCTTCAGTCTGGTTTTAGACCCCATCATAGCACTGAGACTGCACTTGTGAAGGTGGTAAATTACATTTTAATGGCATCGGACCGAGGCTCTGCATCTGTCCTCGTGCTCCTAGACCTTAGTGCTGCTTTTGACACCATCGATCACCACATTCTTTTGGAGAGATTGGAAACCCAAATTGGTCTACACTGACAAGTTCTGGCCTAGTTTAGTTCTTATCTGTCGGAAAGATATCAGTTTGTCTCTGTGGATGGTTTGTCCTGTGACAAATCAATTGTAAGTTTCGGTGTTCCTCAAGGTTCTGTTTTAGGACCACTATTGTTTTCACTATATATTTTACCTCTTGGGGATGTCATTCGAAAACATAATGTTAACTTTCACTGCTATGCGGATGACACACAGCTGTACATTTCAATGAAACTGTCACGACTTCTACCGAGGGTAACTCCTCTCCCTGTTCGGGCGACGCTCGGCGCTCGGCGTCGCCGGTCTACTAGCCACTACCGATCCCTTTTTCTTTTTCTGGTTGTTTTGTCTGTGTTCCTTTTCACACCTGGTTTTCAATTGCTTTGATTTCTGTGGGTATATAGGGCAGCTGTTACCTGCCGTAATTCGTGCAGGATTAGACTTGTGTGTATTGCGTTCGATGGTATTTGATGTTTGTTGTTTATTCGCATTTACGCACGTGTATGTAAAGTGTCGGAACTGTGTTAGTTCCTCCGTGTGTTTGCACGATTATTCGAGAGCGTAGTTTTGGGATTTTTGTTCTGTGCCATTTGCATTGCTGGACTATTATTAAACACGCTCCTCAGACATCCCTGCTCTCCTGCGCCTGACTCCTACACCTCTCACCAAGACGCATGTTATCACAGAATCCTGCACCAATATAATTATGGAGTCAGCAGGAGCGGACGCACTTCCAGGGTCCGTGGAGGAGCGAGTTCAACACCACACGGCAGTGTTACACCGACTGGGGACCGCCATGGATCAGGTGATGGCGACGATGGAGAGATGGGAGAGAGGTGGCCTTCCCACACCGTTATCAGCTACACCCCAACCAGTACCACTACCCTCTCCTTCATTGCCTGAGCACAGTGGAATTCGACTCGCCCTCCCGAGGGAGTATGATGGGACTGCGGCCGGGTGCCAGGGCTTCTTACTCCAGATGGACCTATACCTGGCGACCGTTCGTCCGGCTCCTTTGGGGGGTGAGAGCGTGAACGCCCTCGTCTCCTGCCTCGCAGGTAAAGCCCTGGAGTGGGCCAACGCGGTGTGGAACGATCCTGACTCGGCGAGGGACCACTACCCAGAGTTCACCCGCCGCTTTCGGGCCGTGTTTGATCACCCACCTGAGGGTCGAGCGGCGGGTGAACGGCTGTTCCATCTGAGGCAGGAGAGGAGGAGTGCTCAGGACTTTGCTCTAGAGTTCCGGACCTTGGCCGGTGGCGCGGGATGGAACGACAGGGCCTTGATCGATCACTATAGGTGTAGTTTGCGTGAGGACGTCCGTAGGGAGCTGGCCTGTAGAGACACCACCTTGTCCTTGGACCAATTGATCGACATGTCCATTCGGTTGGACAACTTGCTGGCGACCCGCGGACGTCCAGATCGGGCTCTGTCAGTTCCATCTCCCAGCTCCACCACTCCAACACCCATGGAGCTAGGAGGTGCTTCAGCGAGGGCGACCGGAGGAGGGGGCCTTTCCTGTGCCAGCTGTGGTCGCAGAGGGCACACTGCTGACCGGTGCTGGGGGGGTCCCCCCGGGAGTCGAGACGCCAGGCCGAGCACTGCCCGGACACCTCAGGTGAGTCGGCACCAGGCTCACCCAGAGCCCCCTGTTGGTCACGTGTATGTATGGATTGTTTTTCCTAAATTTTCCCCTCTTTCCCGGCATAAGGCGCTAGTAGATTCAGGCGCGGCGGGGAATTTTATTGACCGCGGTTTAGCGAACAGGTTAGGGATTCCCCTTGTTCAGCTGGATAAACCCTTCCCAGTGCACGCCTTAGATAGCCGACCATTAGGGTCAGGGCTAGTCAGGGAGGCCACGGCTCCACTGGATATGGTTACGCAGGAGGGTCATGAGGAGAGAATTAGTCTCTTCCTCATTGATTCTCCTGCGTTTCCGGTGGTGTTGGGGATCCCCTGGTTGGCCCGTCACAACCCCAGGATTTCGTGGCAACAGAGGGCTCTACAGGGGTGGTCGGAGGAGTGCTCAGGCAGGTGTGTAGGAGTTTCCATCGGTGCTACAACAGTGGAGAGTCCAGACCAAGTCTCCACCGTGCACATTCCCTCAGAATATGCCGATTTGGCTATCGCCTTCTGTAAAAAGAAGGCGACCCAATTACCACCTCATCGACGAGGGGATTGTGCGATAAATCTCCTGGTAGGCGCTGCACTTCCCAGGAGTCACGTGTATCCCCTGTCACAGGAGGAGACGGTGGCTATGGAGACATACATATCGGAATCTCTGGGGCAGGGGTTCATTCAGCCCTCCATCTCACCTGCCTCCTCGAGTTTATTTTTTGTGAAGAAGAAGGAGGGAGGTCTGCGTCCGTGCATTGACTATAGAGGTCTAAATTCCATCACGGTGGGGTATAGTTACCCGCTACCTCTCATTGCCACGGCGATTGAGTCATTTCACGGAGCACGTTTTTTCACAAAACTGGATCTCAGGAGTGCATATAACTTGGTGCGTACCCGGAAGGGAGATGAGTGGAAGACGGCGTTTAGTACCACATCCGGCCATTATGAGTACCTCGTCATGCCGTACGGGTTGAAGAATGCTCCAGCAGTCTTCCAATCTTTTGTGGATGAGATTCTCAGGGATCTGCACGGTCAGGGTGTGGTGGTTTACATCGATGATATTCTGGTCTATTCCGCTACACGGGCCGCGCATGTGTCTCTGGTGCGCAGGGTACTTGGGAGACTGTTGGAGCATGACCTGTACGTCAAGGCTGAGAAATGCTCGTTCTTCCAACAGGCCGTCTCCTTCCTTGGATATCGCATTTCCACATCGGGGTTGGTGATGGAGGATGACCGCATTGCAGCCGTGAGTAATTGGCCGACTCCAACCACGGTAAAGGAGGTGCAGCGGTTCTTAGGGTTTGCCAACTACTACCGGAGGTTTATCCGGGGTTTTGCGCAGGTGGCTGCGCCCATTACGTCACTGCTGAAGGGGGGGCCGACGCGTCTGGGGTGGTCGGCTGAGGCGGACAGGGCTTTTGGTCGCCTGAAGGCTCTTTTTACCTCGGCTCCCGTGCTGGCGCATCCGGACCCCTCTTTGGCATTTATAGTGGAGGTGGATGCATCCGAGGCTGGGGTTGGAGCCGTGCTCTCCCAGCGCTCGGGTGCGCCACCGAAGCTCCGCCCCTGTGCTTTCTTTTCTCAGAAGCTCAGCCCGGCGGAGCGAAACTATGACGTGGGGGATCGGGAGCTGCTAGCTGTTGTCAGAGCCCTGAAGGTGTGGAGACATTGGCTTGAGGGGGCCCAGCACCCTTTCCTCATCTGGACTGACCACCGTAATCTAGAGTACATTCGGGCAGCGAGGAGACTGAACCCTCGTCAGGCAAGGTGGGCCATGTTTTTCACCCGATTTAGGTTTACCATCTCCTATAGACCAGGCTCCCAGAACACTAAGGCAGACGCACTGTCCCGACTATATGATACGGAGGAGCGGGCCATTGATCCTGCGCCCATCCGCCCGGCTTCTTGTCTAGTGGCACCTGTAAGGTGGGAGGTGGACGCAGACATTGAGCGAGCATCGCGTGTTGAGCCCACTCCACCACAATGTCCAGGTGTATGTTCCGCTGGAGGTTAGAGACAGGTTAATTTGGTGGGCTCACACATCCCCCTCCTCTGGTCATCCGGGGATTGGGAGGACGGTGCGATGTCTTAGTGGGAAGTACTGGTGGACCACTTTAGCCAAGGACGTGAGGGTTTATGTGTCCTCCTGCTCAGTGTGCGCTCAGTGCAAGGCTCCTAGGCACCTGCCCAGAGGGAAGTTACAACCCCTTCCCGTTCCACAGCGGCCTTGGTCACACCTGTCGGTTGACTTCTTGACCGATCTGCCACCGTCACAGGGCAACACCACGATCCTGGTCGTTGTGGATCGGTTTTCTAAGTCCTGTCGTCTCCTCCCTTTGCCCGGTCTCCCTACGGCCCTACAGACGGCGGAGGCCCTGTTTACTCACGTCTTCCGGCACTACGGGGTGCCTGAGGATATTGTTTCTGATCGGGGTCCCCAGTTCACGTCCAGGGTGTGGAAGGCTTTCATGGAACGTTTGGGGGTCTCGGTCAGCCTGACCTCTGGGTTTCACCCCGAGAGTAATGGGCAGGTGGAAAGAGTGAACCAGGATGTGGGTAGGTTTCTGCGGTCGTATTGCCAGGACCGGCCAGGGGAGTGGGCGAAGTACATCCCCTGGGCGGAGATGGCCCAGAACTCACTCCCCCACTCCTCTACGAACCTGTCGCCCTTCCAATGTGTGTTGGGCTATCAGCCGGTCCTGGTACCATGGCATCAGAGCCAGACCGAGGCTCCTGCGGTGGACGATTGGGTGAAACGCTCAAGGGAAACCTGGGAGGCCGCCCATGGGTACCTTAAACGGGCCGTAGCACGGCAGAAGGCCAGTGCTGACCGCCATCGCAGCGAGGCCCCGGTGTACACACCGGGGGACCGGGTCTGGCTCTCGACCCGAAACCTGCCCCTCCACCTGCCCTGCCGGAAGCTGGGTCCGCGGTTTGTGGGGCCATTCAAAGTCCTGAGGAGAATAAACGAGGTGTGTTATAGGTTACAGCTCCCCCCGTATTACCGTATTAACCCCTCGTTACATGTTTCTCTCCTCAGGCCGGTGGTGGCTGGTCCGCTTCAAGAAGATGAGGTGCGGGAGGTCCCTCCGCCCCCCCTGGACATCGGGGGGGCGCCGGCGTATGCAGTTCGGTCCATACTGGACTCGAGGCGTCGGGTGGGGGGTCTTCAGTACCTCGTGGACTGGGAGGGGTACGGTCCGGAGGAGAGATGCTGGGTGCCGGTGGAGGACGTACTGGATCCTCCTATGCTAAGGGAGTTTCACCGCCTCCATCCGGATCGCCCTGCGCCTCGTCCTCCGGGTCGTCCTCGAGGCCGGCGTTGTCGCGCTGCGGGAGCCGCGCGTCAGGGGGGGGGTACTGTCACGACTTCTACCGAGGGTAACTCCTCTCCCTGTTCGGGCGGCGCTCGGCGCTCGGAGTCGCCGGTCTACTAGCCACTACCGATCCCTTTTTCTTTTTCTGGTTGTTTTGTCTGTGTTCCTTTTCACACCTGGTTTTCAATTGCTTTGATTTCTGTGGGTATATAGGGCAGCTGTTACCTGCCGTAATTCGTGCAGGATTAGACTTGTGTGTATTGTGTTCGATGGTATTTGATGTTTGTTGTTTTTTCGCATTTACGCACGTGTATGTAAAGTGTCGGAACTGTGTTAGTTCCTCCGTGTGTTTGCACGATTATTCGAGAGCATAGTTTTGGGATTTTTGTTCTGTGCCATTTGCATTGCTGGACTATTATTAAACACGCTCCTCAGACATCCCTGCTCTCCTGCGCCTGACTCCTACACCTCTCACCAAGACGCATGTTATCACAGAAACATGGTGAAGCCCCAAAATTGCCCTCACTAGAAGCCTCTGTTTCAGACATAGGAAGTGGATGGCTGCAAACGTTCTACTTTTAAGCTCGGACAAAACAGAGATGCTTGTTCTAGGTCCCAAGAAACAAAGAGAACTTCTGTTGAATCTGACAAATCATCTTAATGGTTGTACAGTCGTCTCAAATAAAACTGTGAAGGACCTCGGTGTTACTCTGGACCCTGATCTCTCTTTTGAAGAACATATCAAGACTGTATCAAGGACAGCTTTTTTCCATCTACGTAACATTGCAAAAATCAGAAACGTTCTGTCCAAAAATGATACAGAAAAATGAATCCATGCTTTTGTTACTTCTAGGTTAGACTACTGCAATGCTCTACTTTCCGGCTACCCGGATAAAGCACTAAATAAACTTCAGTTAGGCTGCTAGAATCCTGACTAGAACCAAAACATGTGATCATATTACTCCAGTGCTAGCCTCTCTACACTGGCTTCATGTTAAGGCAGGGGCTGATTTCAAGGTTTTACTGCTATCCTACAAAGCATTACATGGACTTGCTCCTACCTATCTTTCCGATTTTGTCCTGCCGTACATACCTACACAGGCCTCCTAATTGTCCCTAGAATTTCTAAGCAAACAGCTGGAGGCAGGACTTTCTCCTATAGAGCTAAATTGTTATGGAATGGTCTGAGAGACGCAGACTCGGTCTCATCCTTTAAGTCTTTATTGAAGACTCATCTCTTCAGTAGGTCATATGATTGAGTGTAGTCTGGCCCAGGGGTGTGAAGGTGAACGGAAAGACACTTAGAGTTCTAACCCTAACCCTTAGAGTTCTAACCCTAACCCTAACACTTAGAGTTCTAACCCTAACCCTTAGAGTTCTAACCCTAACCCTAACACTTAGAGTTCTAACCCTAACTCTAACACTTAGAGTTCTAACCCTAACCCTAACACTTAGAGTTCTAACCCTAACCCTAACCCTTAGAGTTCTAACCCTAACCCTAACACTTAGAGTTCTAACCCTAACCCTAACACTTAGAGTTCTAACCCTAACCCTAACCCTTAGAGTTCTAACCCTAACCCTAACCCTTAGAGTTCTAACCCTAACCCTAACCCTTAGAGTTTGCCAAAAGGCATCTAAAGGACTCTCGGACCATTAAAACAAATATATATATACAGTGCCTTGCGAAAGTATTCGGCCCCCTTGAACTTTGCGACCTTTTGCCACATTTCAGGCTTCAATAATAAAGATATAAAACTGTATTTTTTTGTGAAGAATCAACAACAAGTGGAACACAATCATGAAGTGGAATGACATTTATTGGATATTTCAAACTTTGTAAAAAAAAAAACTAATCAAAAACTGAAAAATTGGGCGTGCAAAATTATTCAGCCCATTTACTTTCAGTGCAGCAAACTCTCTCCAGAAGTTCAGTGAGGATCTCTGAATGATCCAATGTTGACCTAAATAACTAATGATGATAAATACAATCCACCTGTGTGTAATCAAGTCTCCGTATAAATGCACCTGCACTGTGATAGTCTCAGAGGTCCGTTAAAAGCGCAGAGAGCATCATGAAGAACAAGGAACACACCAGGCAGGTCCGAGATACTGTTGTGAAGAAGTTTAATGCCGGATTTGGATACAAAAAGATTTCCCAAGCTTTAAACATCCCAAGGAACACTGTGCAAGCGATAATATTGAAATGGAAGGAGTATCAGACCACTGCAAATCTACCAAGACCTGGCCGTCCCTCTAAACTTTCAGCTCATACAAGGAGAAGACTGATCAGAGATGCAGCCAAGAGGCCCATGATCACTCTGGATGAACTGCAGAGATCTACAGCTGAGGTGGGAGACTCTGTCCATAGGACAACAATCAGTCGTATATTGCACAAATCTGGCCTTTATGGAAGAGTGGCAAGAAGAAAGCCATTTCTTAAAGATATCCATAAAAAGTGTTGTTTAAAGTTTGCCACAAGCCACCTGGGAGACACACCAAACATGTGGAAGAAGGTGCTCTGGTCAGATGAAACCAAAATTGAACTTTTTGGCAACAATGCAAAACGTTATGTTTGGCGTAAAAGCAACACAGCTGAACACACCATCCCCACTGTCAAACATGGTGGTGGCAGCATCATGGTTTGGGCCTGCTTTTCTTCAGCAGGGACAGGGAAGATGGTTAAAATTGATGGGAAGATGGATGGAGCCAAATACAGGACCATTCTGGAAGAAAACCTGATGGAGTCTGCAAAAGACCTGAGACTGGGACGGAGATTTGTCTTCTAACAAGACAATGATCCAAAACATATAGCAAAATCTACAATGGAATGGTTCAAAAATAAACATATCCAGGTGTTAGAATGGCCAAGTCAAAGTCCAGACCTGAATCCAATCGAGAATCTGTGGAAAGAACTGAAAACTGCTCTTCACAAATGCTCTCCATCCAACCTCACTGAGCTCGAGCTGTTTTGCAAGGAGGAATGGGAAAAAAATTCAGTCTCTCGATGTGCAAAACTGATAGAGACATACCCCAAGCGACTTACAGCTGTAATCGCAGCAAAAGGTGGCGCTACAAAGTATTAACTTAAGGGGGCTGAATAATTTTGCACGCCCAATTTTTCAGTTTTTGATTTGTTAAAAAAGTTTGAAATATCCAATAAATGTCGTTCCACTTCATGATTGTGTCCCACTTGTTGTTGATTCTTCACAAAAAAATACAGTTTTATATCTTTATGTTTGAAGCCTGAAATGTGGCAAAAGGTCGCAAAGTTCAAGGGGGCCGAATACTTTCGCAAGGCACTGTATTTATATTTATTTCACCTTTATTTACCCAGGTAGGCTAGTTAAGAACAAGTTGTCATTTACCACTGCGACCTGGCCAAGATAAAGCAAAGCAGTGCGACACAAACAACAACACAGAGTTACACGAAAAATGATAGTAGAAAAAATAAAGTCTATATACAGTGTGTGCAAAATTCATGAGGAGGTAGACAATAAATAGGCAAATTAGCAGATTAACACTGGAGTGATAAATGAGCAGATGATGATGTGCAAGTAGAGATACTGGTGTGCAAAAGAGCAGAAAAGTACAAATAAACAGTATGGGGATGAGGTAGGTAAATTGGATGGGCTATTTACAGATGGACTATGTACAGCTGCAGCGATCGGTTAGCTGCTCAGATAGCTGAGCTAGTTTAAAGATAGTAAGGGAAATAGAAGTCTCCAGCCTCAGTGATTTTTGCAATTCATTCCAGTGACTGGCAGCAGAGCACTGGAAGGAAAGGTGGCCAAATGAGGTGTTGACTTTGGGTATGATCAGTGAGATACACCTGCTGGAGCGCGTGCTACGGGTGGGTGTTGCCATCGTGACCAGTGAACTGAGATAAGGCGGAGCTTTACCTAGCATAGACTTATAGATGACCTGGAGCCAGTGGGTCTGGCAACGAATGTGTAGCGAGGGCCAGCCGACTAGAGCATACAGGTCGCAGTTTTGGGTGGTATAAGGTGATTTGGTAACAAAACGGATGGCACTGTGTTAAACTGCATCCAGTTTACTGCATTTGCTGAGTATAGTATTGGAAGCTATTTTGTAGATGACATCGCCGAAGTCGAGGATTGGTAGGATAGTCAGTTTTACTAGGGTAAGTTTGGCAGCGTGAATGAAGGAGGCTTTGTTGCGAAATAGAAAGCCGATTGAAGATTTGATTTTGGATTGGAGATGTTTAATATGAGTCTGGAAGGATAGTTTACAGTCTATCCAGACACCTAGGTACTTATAGATGTCCACGTATTCTAGGTCAGAATCATCCAGGATGGTGATGCTAGTCGGCCAGGGCGGGTTCTGGCAGCGAACGGTTGAAAAGCATGCATTTGGTTTTTACTAGCGTTTAAGAGCAGTTGGAGGCCATGGAAGGAGTGTGGTATGGCATTGAAGCTCGTTTGGAGGTTAGTTAGCACAGTGTCCAAGGAAGGGCCAGAAGTATACAGAATGGTGACGTCTGCGTAGAGGTGGATCAAGGAATCACCCGCAGCAAGAGCAACATCATTGATATATACAGAGAAAAGAGTCGAGAATTGAACCCTGTGGTACCCCCACAGAGACTGCCAGAGGACCGGACAACAGGCCCTCCGATTTGACACACTGAACTCTGTCGGCGAGGCAGTCATTTGAGAAACCGAGGCTATTGAGTCTGCTGATAAGAATACGGTGATTGACTGAGTCGAAAGCCTTGGCCAGGTTGATGAAGACAGCTGCACAGTACTGTCTTTTATTGATGGCGGTTATGATATCGTTTAGTACTTTGAGCGTGGCTGAGGTGCACCCGTTACCGGCTCGGAAACCTGATTGCACAGCAGAGAAGGTACAGTGGGGTTCGAAAATGGTCAGTGATCTGTTTGTTAACTTAACTTGGCTTTCGAAGACTTTAGAGAGGCAGGTCAGGATAGATATAGGTCTATAGCAGTTTGGGTCTAGAGTGTCACCCCCTTTGAAGAGGTGTCTTCATACCAGATAACAGGTGAGTCTTATAGCTTAGTGCTGGTGTCTTCCTACCTGATAACAGGTGAGCCTAATGGCATAGTGCTGGTGTCTTCCTACCCGATAACAGATGAGCCTTGTAGCTTAGTGCTGGTGTCTTCCTACCCGATAACAGGTGAGTCTTTTAGCTTAGTGCTGGTGTCTTCCTACCTGATAACAGGTGAGCCTTGTAGCTTAGTGCTGGTGTCTTCCTACCTGATAACAGGTTTAGTCTTATAGCTTAGTGCTGATGTCTTCCTACCAGATAACAGGTGAGCCTTATAGCTTAGTGCTGGTGTCTTCCTACCTGATAACAGGTGGCCTTATAGCTTAGTGCTGGTGTCTTCCTACCTGAAAACAGGTGAGACTTATAGCTTAGTGCTGGTGTCTTCCTACCTGATAACAGGTGAGTCTTATAGCTTAGTGCTGGTGTCTTCCTACCAGATAACAGGTGAGCCTTATTGCTTAGTGCTGGTGTCTTCCTACCTGATAACAGGTTTAGTCTTATAGCTTAGTGCTGGTGTCTTCCTACCTGACAACCGATGACTCTTATAGCGTAGTGTTGGTGTCTTCCTACCTGATAACAGGTGAGTCTTATAGCTTAGTGCTGGTGTCTTCCTACCAGATAACTGGTGAGCCTTATAGCTTAGTGCTGGTGTCTTCCTACCTGATAACAGGTGAGCCTTATAGCTTAGTGCTGGTGTCGTCCAACCTGATGACAGGTGGCCTTATAGCTTAGTGCTGGTGTCTTCCTACCAGATAACAGGTGAGCCTTACAGCTTAGTGCTGGTGTCTTCCTACCAGATAACAGGTTAGCCTTATAGCTTAGTGCTGGTGTCTTCCTTCCTGATAACAGGTGAGCCTTATAGCTTAGTGCTGGTGTCGTCCAACCTGATAACAGGTGAGTCTTATAGCTTAGTGCTGGTGTCTTCCTTCCTGATAACAGGTGAGCCTTACAGCTTAGTGCTGGTGTCTTCCTACCTGATAACAGGTTTAGTCTTATAGCTTAGTGCTGGTGTCTTCCTACCTGATAACAGGTGAGCCTTATAGCTTAGTGCTGGTGTCGTCCAACCTGATAACAGGTGAGTCTTATAGCTTAGTGTTGGTGTCTTCCTACCAGATAACAGGTGAGATTTATATCTTAGTGCTGGTGTCGTCCAACCTGATAACAGGTGAGTCTTATAGCTTAGTGTTGGTGTCTTCCTACCAGATAACAGGTGAGATTTATAGCTTTGTGCTGATGACTTCCTACCTGATAACAGGTGAGCCTTATAGCTTAGTGCTTTTGTCGTCCAACCTGATAACAGGTGAGTCTTATAGCTTAATGTGTTGTAGCCTAGTGTTGTAACCCAGCATTGTAACCCAGCATTGTAACCTAGTGTTGTACCCTAGTGTTGTAACCTAGTGTTGTAACCCAGCATTGTAACCCAGCATTGTAACCTAGTGTTGTAGCCTAGTGTTGTAACCCAGCATTGTAACCCAGCATTGTAACCTAGTGTTGTAACCCAGCATTGTAACCCAGCATTGTAACCCAGCATTGTAACCTAGTGTTGTAACCTAGTGTTGTAACCCAGCATTGTAACCCAGCATTGTAACCCAGCATTGTAACCTAGTGTTGTAACCCAGCATTGTAACCCAGCATTGTAACCCAGCATTGTAACCCAGCATTGTAACCCAGCATTGTAACCCAGCATTGTAACCCAGCATTGTAACCCAGCGTTGTAACCCAGCGTTGTAACCTAGTGTTGTAACCTAGTGTTGTAACCCAGCATTGTAACCTAGTGTTGTAACCCAGCATTGTAACCTAGTGTTGTAACCCAGCGTTGTAACCCAGCATTGTAACCCAGCATTGTAACCCAGAATTGTAACCCAGCATTGTAGCCTAGTGTTGTAACCCAGCATTGTAACCTAGTGTTGTAACCCAGCATTGTAACCCAGCATTGTAACCTAGTGTTGTAACCCAGCATTGTAACCTAGTGTTGTAACCCAGAATTGTAACCCAGCATTGTAACCTAGTGTTGTAACCCAGCATTGTAACCCAGCATTGTAGCCTAGTGTTGTAACCCAGCATTGTAACCTAGTGTTGTAACCCAGCATTGTAACCCAGCATTGTAACCTAGTGTTGTAACCCAGCATTGTAACCTAGTGTTGTAACCCAGCATTGTAACCCAGCATTGTAACCCAGCATTGTAACCTAGCATTGTAACCTAGTGTTGTAACCCAGCATTGTAACCCAGCATTGTAGCCTAATGTTGTAACCCAGCATTGTAACATAATGTTGTAACCCAGCATTGTAGCCCAGCATTGTAACCTAGTGTTGTAACCCAGCATTGTAACCTAGTGTTGTAACCCAGCATTGTAACCCAGCATTGTAACCCAGCGTTGTAACCCAGCATTGTAACCTAGGGTTGTAACCTAGTGTTGTAACCCAGCATTGTAACCTAGGGTTGTAACCTAGTGTTGTAACCTAGTGTTGTAACCCAGCATTGTAACCTAGTGTTGTAACCCAGCGTTGTAACCCAGCATTGTAACCTAGGGTTGTAACCTAGTGTTGTAACCCAGCATTGTAACCTAGTGTTGTAACCTAGTGTTGTAACCCAGCATTGTAACCCAGCATTGTAACCTTGTTTTGTAACCTATTGTTGTTACCTAGTGTTGTAACCCTGCATTGTAACCTAGGGTTGTAACCTAGTGTTGTAACCCAGCATTGTAACCTATTGTTGTTACCTAGTGTTGTAACCCAGCATTGTAACCCAGCATTGTAACCCAGCATTTTAACCCAGCATTGTATCCTAGTGTTGTAACCCAGTGTTGTAACCCAGCATTTTACCTAGTGTTGTAACCCAGCATTTTAACCCAGCATTGTAACCTAGTGTTGTAACCCAGCATTGTAACCTAGCATTGTAACCCAGAATTTTAACCCAGCATTGTATCCTAGTGTTGTAACCCAGTGTTGTAACCCAGCATTTTACCCTAGTGTTGTAACCCAGCATTTTAACCCAGCATTGTAACCCAGCATTGTAACCTAGTGTTGTAGCCCAGCATTTTAACCTAGTGTTGTAACCCAGCATTGTAACCTAGTGTTGTAACCCAGCATTGTAACCCAGCATTGTAACCCATCATTGTAACCTAGTGTTGTAACCCAGCGTTGTAACCCAGCATTGTAACCTAGGGTTGTAACCTAGTGTTGTAACCTAGTGTTGTAACCCAGCATTGTAACCTAGTGTTGTAACCTAGTGTTGTAACCCAGCATTGTAACCTAGTGTTGTAACCTAGTGTTGTAACCCAGCATTGTAACCTAGTGTTGTAACCTAGTGTTGTAACCCAGCATTGTAACCTAGTGTTGTAACCAAGTGTTGTAACCCAGCATTGTAACCTAGTGTTGTAACCTAGTGTTGTAACCTAGTGTTGTAACCCAGCATGGTAACCTAGTGTTGTAACCTAGTGTTGTAACCCAGCATTGTAACCTAGTGTTGTAACCTAGTGTTGTAACCTAGTGTTGTAACCTAGTGTTGTAGCCTAGTGTTGTAACCTAGTGTTGTAACCTAGTGTTGTAGCCTAGTGTTGTAGCCTAGTGTTGTAACCTAGTGTTGTAACCTAGTGTTGTAACCTAGTGTTGTAACCCAGCATTGTAACCTAGTGTTGTAACCTAGTGTTGTAACCTAGTGTTGTAACCTAGTGTTGTAGCCTAGTGTTGTAACCTAGTGTTGTAACCTAGTGTTGTAGCCTAGTGTTGTAGCCTAGTGTTGTAACCTAGTGTTGTAACCTAGTGTTGTAACCTAGTGTTGTAACCCAGCATTGTAACCCAGCATTGTAACCTAGTGTTGTAACCTAGTGTTGTAACCTAGTGTTGTAACCCTGCATTGTAACCTAGTGTTGTAACCTAGTGTTGTAACCTAGTGTTGTAACCCAGCATTGTAACCTAGTGTTGTAACCCAGTGTTGTAACCCAGCATTGTAACCTAGTGTTGTAACCTAGTGTTGTAACCTAGTGTTGTAACCCAGCATGGTAACCTAGTGTTGTAACCTAGTGTTGTAACCCAGCATTGTAACCTAGTGTTGTAACCTAGTGTTGTAACCTAGTGTTGTAACCTAGTGTTGTAGCCTAGTGTTGTAACCTAGTGTTGTAACCTAGTGTTGTAGCCTAGTGTTGTAGCCTAGTGTTGTAACCTAGTGTTGTAACCTAGTGTTGTAACCTAGTGTTGTAACCCAGCATTGTAACCTAGTGTTGTAACCTAGTGTTGTAACCTAGTGTTGTAACCTAGTGTTGTAGCCTAGTGTTGTAACCTAGTGTTGTAACCTAGTGTTGTAGCCTAGTGTTGTAGCCTAGTGTTGTAACCTAGTGTTGTAACCTAGTGTTGTAACCTAGTGTTGTAACCCAGCATTGTAACCCAGCATTGTAACCTAGTGTTGTAACCTAGTGTTGTAACCTAGTGTTGTAACCCTGCATTGTAACCTAGTGTTGTAACCTAGTGTTGTAACCTAGTGTTGTAACCCTGCATTGTAACCTAGTGTTGTAACCTAGTGTTGTAACCTAGTGTTGTAACCTAGTGTTGTAACCTAGTGTTGTAACCTAGTGTTGTAACCCTGCATTGTAACCTAGTGTTGTAACCTAGTGTTGTAACCTAGTGTTGTAACCTAGTGTTGTAACCTAGTGTTGTAACCTAGTGTTGTAACCTAGTGTTGTAACCCAGCATTGTAACCCAGCATTGTAGCCTAGTGTTGTAACCCAGCATTGTAACCTAGTGTTGTAACCCAGCATTGTAACCCAGCATTGTAACCTAGTGTTGTAACCCAGCATTGTAACCTAGTGTTGTAACCCAGCATTGTAACCCAGCATTGTAACCCAGCATTGTAACCTAGCATTGTAACCTAGTGTTGTAACCCAGCATTGTAACCCAGCATTGTAGCCTAATGTTGTAACCCAGCATTGTAACATAATGTTGTAACCCAGCATTGTAGCCCAGCATTGTAACCTAGTGTTGTAACCCAGCATTGTAACCTAGTGTTGTAACCCAGCATTGTAACCCAGCATTGTAACCCAGCGTTGTAACCCAGCATTGTAACCTAGGGTTGTAACCTAGTGTTGTAACCCAGCATTGTAACCTAGGGTTGTAACCTAGTGTTGTAACCTAGTGTTGTAACCCAGCATTGTAACCTAGTGTTGTAACCCAGCGTTGTAACCCAGCATTGTAACCTAGGGTTGTAACCTAGTGTTGTAACCCAGCATTGTAACCTAGTGTTGTAACCTAGTGTTGTAACCCAGCATTGTAACCCAGCATTGTAACCTTGTTTTGTAACCTATTGTTGTTACCTAGTGTTGTAACCCTGCATTGTAACCTAGGGTTGTAACCTAGTGTTGTAACCCAGCATTGTAACCTATTGTTGTTACCTAGTGTTGTAACCCAGCATTGTAACCCAGCATTGTAACCCAGCATTTTAACCCAGCATTGTATCCTAGTGTTGTAACCCAGTGTTGTAACCCAGCATTTTACCTAGTGTTGTAACCCAGCATTTTAACCCAGCATTGTAACCTAGTGTTGTAACCCAGCATTGTAACCTAGCATTGTAACCCAGAATTTTAACCCAGCATTGTATCCTAGTGTTGTAACCCAGTGTTGTAACCCAGCATTTTACCCTAGTGTTGTAACCCAGCATTTTAACCCAGCATTGTAACCCAGCATTGTAACCTAGTGTTGTAGCCCAGCATTTTAACCTAGTGCTGTAACCCAGCATTGTAACCTAGTGTTGTAACCCAGCATTGTAACCCAGCATTGTAACCCATCATTGTAACCTAGTGTTGTAACCCAGCGTTGTAACCCAGCATTGTAACCTAGGGTTGTAACCTAGTGTTGTAACCTAGTGTTGTAACCCAGCATTGTAACCTAGTGTTGTAACCTAGTGTTGTAACCCAGCATTGTAACCTAGTGTTGTAACCTAGTGTTGTAACCCAGCATTGTAACCTAGTGTTGTAACCTAGTGTTGTAACCCAGCATTGTAACCTAGTGTTGTAACCCAGTGTTGTAACCCAGCATTGTAACCTAGTGTTGTAACCTAGTGTTGTAACCTAGTGTTGTAACCCAGCATGGTAACCTAGTGTTGTAACCTAGTGTTGTAACCCAGCATTGTAACCTAGTGTTGTAACCTAGTGTTGTAACCTAGTGTTGTAACCTAGTGTTGTAGCCTAGTGTTGTAACCTAGTGTTGTAACCTAGTGTTGTAGCCTAGTGTTGTAGCCTAGTGTTGTAACCTAGTGTTGTAACCTAGTGTTGTAACCCAGCATTGTAACCTAGTGTTGTAACCTAGTGTTGTAACCTAGTGTTGTAACCTAGTGTTGTAGCCTAGTGTTGTAACCTAGTGTTGTAACCTAGTGTTGTAGCCTAGTGTTGTAACCTAGTGTTGTAACCTAGTGTTGTAACCCTGCATTGTAACCTAGTGTTGTAACCTAGTGTTGTAACCTAGTGTTGTAACCTAGTGTTGTAACCTAGTGTTGTAACCTAGTGTTGTAACCCAGCATTGTAACCCAGCATTGTAGCCTAGTGTTGTAACCCAGCATTGTAACCTAGTGTTGTAACCCAGCATTGTAACCCAGCATTGTAACCTAGTGTTGTAACCCAGCATTGTAACCTAGTGTTGTAACCCAGCATTGTAACCCAGCATTGTAACCCAGCATTGTAACCTAGCATTGTAACCTAGTGTTGTAACCCAGCATTGTAACCCAGCATTGTAGCCTAATGTTGTAACCCAGCATTGTAACATAATGTTGTAACCCAGCATTGTAGCCCAGCATTGTAACCTAGTGTTGTAACCCAGCATTGTAACCTAGTGTTGTAACCCAGCATTGTAACCCAGCATTGTAACCCAGCGTTGTAACCCAGCATTGTAACCTAGGGTTGTAACCTAGTGTTGTAACCCAGCATTGTAACCTAGGGTTGTAACCTAGTGTTGTAACCTAGTGTTGTAACCCAGCATTGTAACCTAGTGTTGTAACCCAGCGTTGTAACCCAGCATTGTAACCTAGGGTTGTAACCTAGTGTTGTAACCCAGCATTGTAACCTAGTGTTGTAACCTAGTGTTGTAACCCAGCATTGTAACCCAGCATTGTAACCTTGTTTTGTAACCTATTGTTGTTACCTAGTGTTGTAACCCTGCATTGTAACCTAGGGTTGTAACCTAGTGTTGTAACCCAGCATTGTAACCTATTGTTGTTACCTAGTGTTGTAACCCAGCATTGTAACCCAGCATTGTAACCCAGCATTTTAACCCAGCATTGTATCCTAGTGTTGTAACCCAGTGTTGTAACCCAGCATTTTACCTAGTGTTGTAACCCAGCATTTTAACCCAGCATTGTAACCTAGTGTTGTAACCCAGCATTGTAACCTAGCATTGTAACCCAGAATTTTAACCCAGCATTGTATCCTAGTGTTGTAACCCAGCATTTTACCCTAGTGTTGTAACCCAGCATTTTAACCCAGCATTGTAACCCAGCATTGTAACCTAGTGTTGTAGCCCAGCATTTTAACCTAGTGTTGTAACCCAGCATTGTAACCTAGTGTTGTAACCCAGCATTGTAACCTAGTGTTGTAACCTAGTGTTGTAACCTAGTGTTGTAACCTAGTGTTGTAACCTAGTGTTGTAACCTAGTGTTGTAACCCTGCATTGTAACCTAGTGTTGTAACCTAGTGTTGTAACCTAGTGTTGTAACCTAGTGTTGTAACCTAGTGTTGTAACCCAGCATTGTAACCCAGCATTGTAGCCTAGTGTTGTAACCCAGCATTGTAACCTAGTGTTGTAACCCAGCATTGTAACCCAGCATTGTAACCTAGTGTTGTAACCCAGCATTGTAACCTAGTGTTGTAACCCAGCATTGTAACCCAGCATTGTAACCCAGCATTGTAACCTAGCATTGTAACCTAGTGTTGTAACCCAGCATTGTAACCCAGCATTGTAGCCTAATGTTGTAACCCAGCATTGTAACATAATGTTGTAACCCAGCATTGTAGCCCAGCATTGTAACCTAGTGTTGTAACCCAGCATTGTAACCTAGTGTTGTAACCCAGCATTGTAACCCAGCATTGTAACCCAGCGTTGTAACCCAGCATTGTAACCTAGGGTTGTAACCTAGTGTTGTAACCCAGCATTGTAACCTAGGGTTGTAACCTAGTGTTGTAACCTAGTGTTGTAACCCAGCATTGTAACCTAGTGTTGTAACCCAGCGTTGTAACCCAGCATTGTAACCTAGGGTTGTAACCTAGTGTTGTAACCCAGCATTGTAACCTAGTGTTGTAACCTAGTGTTGTAACCCAGCATTGTAACCCAGCATTGTAACCTTGTTTTGTAACCTATTGTTGTTACCTAGTGTTGTAACCCTGCATTGTAACCTAGGGTTGTAACCTAGTGTTGTAACCCAGCATTGTAACCTATTGTTGTTACCTAGTGTTGTAACCCAGCATTGTAACCCAGCATTGTAACCCAGCATTTTAACCCAGCATTGTATCCTAGTGTTGTAACCCAGTGTTGTAACCCAGCATTTTACCTAGTGTTGTAACCCAGCATTTTAACCCAGCATTGTAACCTAGTGTTGTAACCCAGCATTGTAACCTAGCATTGTAACCCAGAATTTTAACCCAGCATTGTATCCTAGTGTTGTAACCCAGTGTTGTAACCCAGCATTTTACCCTAGTGTTGTAACCCAGCATTTTAACCCAGCATTGTAACCCAGCATTGTAACCTAGTGTTGTAGCCCAGCATTTTAACCTAGTGCTGTAACCCAGCATTGTAACCTAGTGTTGTAACAAAGCATTGTAACCCAGCATTGTAACCCATCATTTTAACCTAGTGTTGTAACCCAGCGTTGTAACCCAGCATTGTAACCTAGGGTTGTAACCTAGTGTTGTAACCTAGTGTTGTAACCCAGCATTGTAACCTAGTGTTGTAACCTAGTGTTGTAACCCAGCATTGTAACCTAGTGTTGTAACCTAGTGTTGTAACCCAGCATTGTAACCTAGTGTTGTAACCTAGTGTTGTAACCCAGCATTGTAACCTAGTGTTGTAACCCAGTGTTGTAACCCAGCATTGTAACCTAGTGTTGTAACCTAGTGTTGTAACCTAGTGTTGTAACCCAGCATGGTAACCTAGTGTTGTAACCTAGTGTTGTAACCCAGCATTGTAACCTAGTGTTGTAACCTAGTGTTGTAACCTAGTGTTGTAACCTAGTGTTGTAGCCTAGTGTTGTAACCTAGTGTTGTAACCTAGTGTTGTAGCCTAGTGTTGTAGCCTAGTGTTGTAACCTAGTGTTGTAACCTAGTGTTGTAACCCAGCATTGTAACCTAGTGTTGTAACCTAGTGTTGTAACCTAGTGTTGTAACCTAGTGTTGTAGCCTAGTGTTGTAACCTAGTGTTGTAACCTAGTGTTGTAGCCTAGTGTTGTAACCTAGTGTTGTAACCTAGTGTTGTAACCCTGCATTGTAACCTAGTGTTGTAACCTAGTGTTGTAACCTAGTGTTGTAACCTAGTGTTGTAACCTAGTGTTGTAACCTAGTGTTGTAACCCAGCATTGTAACCCAGCATTGTAGCCTAGTGTTGTAACCCAGCATTGTAACCTAGTGTTGTAACCCAGCATTGTAACCCAGCATTGTAACCTAGTGTTGTAACCCAGCATTGTAACCTAGTGTTGTAACCCAGCATTGTAACCCAGCATTGTAACCCAGCATTGTAACCTAGCATTGTAACCTAGTGTTGTAACCCAGCATTGTAACCCAGCATTGTAGCCTAATGTTGTAACCCAGCATTGTAACATAATGTTGTAACCCAGCATTGTAGCCCAGCATTGTAACCTAGTGTTGTAACCCAGCATTGTAACCTAGTGTTGTAACCCAGCATTGTAACCCAGCATTGTAACCCAGCGTTGTAACCCAGCATTGTAACCTAGGGTTGTAACCTAGTGTTGTAACCCAGCATTGTAACCTAGGGTTGTAACCTAGTGTTGTAACCTAGTGTTGTAACCCAGCATTGTAACCTAGTGTTGTAACCCAGCGTTGTAACCCAGCATTGTAACCTAGGGTTGTAACCTAGTGTTGTAACCCAGCATTGTAACCTAGTGTTGTAACCTAGTGTTGTAACCCAGCATTGTAACCCAGCATTGTAACCTTGTTTTGTAACCTATTGTTGTTACCTAGTGTTGTAACCCTGCATTGTAACCTAGGGTTGTAACCTAGTGTTGTAACCCAGCATTGTAACCTATTGTTGTTACCTAGTGTTGTAACCCAGCATTGTAACCCAGCATTGTAACCCAGCATTTTAACCCAGCATTGTATCCTAGTGTTGTAACCCAGTGTTGTAACCCAGCATTTTACCTAGTGTTGTAACCCAGCATTTTAACCCAGCATTGTAACCTAGTGTTGTAACCCAGCATTGTAACCTAGCATTGTAACCCAGAATTTTAACCCAGCATTGTATCCTAGTGTTGTAACCCAGCATTTTACCCTAGTGTTGTAACCCAGCATTTTAACCCAGCATTGTAACCCAGCATTGTAACCTAGTGTTGTAGCCCAGCATTTTAACCTAGTGTTGTAACCCAGCATTGTAACCTAGTGTTGTAACCCAGCATTGTAACCCAGCATTGTAACCCATCATTGTAACCTAGTGTTGTAACCCAGCGTTGTAACCCAGCATTGTAACCTAGGGTTGTAACCTAGTGTTGTAACCTAGTGTTGTAACCCAGCATTGTAACCTAGTGTTGTAACCTAGTGTTGTAACCCAGCATTGTAACCTAGTGTTGTAACCTAGTGTTGTAACCCAGCATTGTAACCTAGTGTTGTAACCTAGTGTTGTAACCCAGCATTGTAACCTAGTGTTGTAACCCAGTGTTGTAACCCAGCATTGTAACCTAGTGTTGTAACCTAGTGTTGTAACCTAGTGTTGTAACCCAGCATGGTAACCTAGTGTTGTAACCTAGTGTTGTAACCCAGCATTGTAACCTAGTGTTGTAACCTAGTGTTGTAACCTAGTGTTGTAACCTAGTGTTGTAGCCTAGTGTTGTAACCTAGTGTTGTAACCTAGTGTTGTAGCCTAGTGTTGTAGCCTAGTGTTGTAACCTAGTGTTGTAACCTAGTGTTGTAACCTAGTGTTGTAACCCAGCATTGTAACCTAGTGTTGTAACCTAGTGTTGTAACCTAGTGTTGTAGCCTAGTGTTGTAACCTAGTGTTGTAACCTAGTGTTGTAGCCTAGTGTTGTAGCCTAGTGTTGTAACCTAGTGTTGTAACCTAGTGTTGTAACCTAGTGTTGTAACCCAGCATTGTAACCCAGCATTGTAACCTAGTGTTGTAACCTAGTGTTGTAACCTAGTGTTGTAACCCTGCATTGTAACCTAGTGTTGTAACCTAGTGTTGTAACCTAGTGTTGTAACCCAGCATTGTAACCTAGTGTTGTAACCCAGTGTTGTAACCCAGCATTGTAACCTAGTGTTGTAACCTAGTGTTGTAACCTAGTGTTGTAACCCAGCATGGTAACCTAGTGTTGTAACCTAGTGTTGTAACCCAGCATTGTAACCTAGTGTTGTAACCTAGTGTTGTAACCTAGTGTTGTAACCTAGTGTTGTAGCCTAGTGTTGTAACCTAGTGTTGTAACCTAGTGTTGTAGCCTAGTGTTGTAGCCTAGTGTTGTAACCTAGTGTTGTAACCTAGTGTTGTAACCTAGTGTTGTAACCCAGCATTGTAACCTAGTGTTGTAACCTAGTGTTGTAACCTAGTGTTGTAACCTAGTGTTGTAGCCTAGTGTTGTAACCTAGTGTTGTAACCTAGTGTTGTAGCCTAGTGTTGTAGCCTAGTGTTGTAACCTAGTGTTGTAACCTAGTGTTGTAACCTAGTGTTGTAACCCAGCATTGTAACCCAGCATTGTAACCTAGTGTTGTAACCTAGTGTTGTAACCTAGTGTTGTAACCCTGCATTGTAACCTAGTGTTGTAACCTAGTGTTGTAACCTAGTGTTGTAACCCTGCATTGTAACCTAGTGTTGTAACCTAGTGTTGTAACCTAGTGTTGTAACCTAGTGTTGTAACCTAGTGTTGTAACCTAGTGTTGTAACCCTGCATTGTAACCTAGTGTTGTAACCTAGTGTTGTAACCTAGTGTTGTAACCTAGTGTTGTAACCTAGTGTTGTAACCTAGTGTTGTAACCTAGTGTTGTAACCTAGTGTTGTAACCTAGTGTTGTATATCTAAGACTTCTCTCAACATCCAGGTACTTTGTTGTTTATCTTCTTTTATAATTTTTGAAGTTCAAACGCTGCACCTGTATAATGCAGATTAAGGGCTCTTTTCAATTTGTGTCGAGAAAATTCAGCGTTGAAATTAGCGGACACTGTATTCATGGTAAACACTGCATGTGCCGGCTAAATCGGAAATGACCTTTACATTTCTATAAAGGAATCTGTAATGATTCATCGATCCAGCCTGAGCAGAGGAGCAAGAGGAAGGTGGATAGGGTGCAAGAGGATGG